>NC_064282.1:104153231-104170755 GCF_019186545.1 Solanum stenotomum
ACCTAGAATAGAAGAAAGTCTCTTTAGGATGACTATGTTCTAGCTAGACCGAGTCACAACTACTTATTAAAGAAGACTCAGGTACACTTCCCTATACTTCTCCTAAGTGACATCAAAATACTCTTTCAGCCGATTCGAAAGCAGCAATAGGTGAGATTGAATCAGACAGAAGGTTCACCCCTCACCCTGGGAAATTGGGGAGTTGGGACTTCCTTGCTCTTAATTAGGCTTGTTGTAAGGCCAATAAGATCAGGAAGAAGGGGATTGGATTCTTCCTTTTATCCGGACGAACTCTAATAGTGATTTTGACTCTATTATGATATCTTCCTCTGTCGCAATAGAAATTGAGAATGGAGGTGACTTCGCTACACTTGTTTATAGTTGAAAATTCCAACTCAAAGACCCTAGTACTACTAACTTTGCACTAGATTAAATTGAAGCATGAGTCGAGATTTAAAATATCTGGACTTTCATGGCCTTAAGGCAATCTATCCAAATAGCCTACCTTATAATAGATTTAGCTAAAGCTGCCCTTGGAAGAATTCTTTCTCAATCATGAATCTGAGCTTACTACTTGAATCACGAAACGCGCTTCCTTGTGGCAAGAGTCGACCTCTAGGGTATATATCGAGGAAGGTTAGAAAATATAGGTTACAGAGTTCATCAGTCCAAGTCTCAGAAGAGAGATTCTTGCGCGCGATAATATCATATTGGAAACAACCTAAACAACAAATTAAATTTTGAACAAGAGAAGGAATAGTATGGAAAAATACACCCTTCAGTACTAATAATATTACACAAGCATACTTAAATATCGACTCCATTAACATAAAGACCTTACACTTTCCTTTATTTTCTCTTCCTTATTGTTTCAGTCTTATATAAATAAAAATTGATGTACCATTACAAAAAAAAGGTCAATTCACAGGAGTTAAAATTACAAATAACGGGGGTTTAGAACCCCACAATTTGTTGTTACAGGGGTTTCAAAAACTCCCACAGTTAGGATTGTCACTATTAAGTTGTGGAAGTTTTTAAGCAACCCCGATCAATTGGCGGCAAACAAATAGTAGAGGTTTTAACCTCCATAATCTTTTTTCAGCAAATAAATTTATTTCATTTTCTGGGGCTGATAACCTCCCCAAATAAATTTTAGTGCTACATTTTTCTAGGGCTATAACCTCTGCAATGCTTTTAATGAAATTGTAATATCCAATTTAGCAGAGGTTGTAATTTATATAAAATTAAGCTACAACTAATTTTCATGATAATTTTGTAGTAATTAAACTAATGCATTCATAACTGAAGTAATACAATATTTATTGAAATAGAAAATACAAAGATTTAACTAAATCATTAAGTTTAACATAAATTAATGTCAAAGGTCATCAAAATTTACAGTACACTTTCTCTAAACCAAATTTGATACGTTGTACTCTCTAAAAAACTTGATATGTAGATCTGACTTTCAGAAGAACACTTCCGCTCCTTCCAGAATTAAGTTTCCAATAGTTGATAGTTAGACATCTTAATTCCTTTTTGAATACATGGGTCTAAACATTTTCTTGTGAGGACCTTTGAACAAACCTGCATGAGTGCAATGTTGTAACTTGTAAGTTGAGATTCTAATACCCAAGACTTCAACTTAAAATAATTCTACTAGTATCGAATCTTTCACTTTAATTGTATAATGATCAACAGAATAACTATTAATGATTTACAGAACATAAAGTAACAGTTATAAGGGTTTAAATTTGTCAAGTTTTCTCATATGACCAAATCTATCCGCGTACTATGGAATATGTCAAGAACAAAAGCTCGTAGTCACTGTTATTTATGATCAATCGACTATTTTTTGGAGATAAACAAATACTCCCTACATTTCATTCTATCCCTTTTAGTTTGTTGCTGATAAAATAAACACTTCTCTACATTAAAAATTCTACATTTAAACATTTATTTTTTACTTTTACTTTTGATGGCCTGATCAAATAAGAATGATATAGCATGATCTATACATATTTATCTTATATGCAAAAAAGTTTGACTTTCTTTCTTAAATTCAATTTCCAGTCCCAAGTCATACAAGATGAAATGAAGGGACTTAAAAACTGCATACACCAATAATGATCTCAGTGATGTTCTATTCCCAAATGAATATAATTTTTCAGAAACTAACACAAAATGTTCCACAGTAAAGGCATACCTGAAACTAATTAACCAAAGAAGAAGTTACAAAACGTGTTCAACGAAAGATACCTGACCTAACAACTCTTTATAGAAAGGTTCCATTAGCTGGCTACAATCATACGTGAGATGAGTATGAAAGAAACTTCCACGTCACTACAGTGATGATTACCTGCAAATATCAATATGCGTGCTTTTCTAAATATAAGTGAGATACCTCAATCATGTTTGGGGCTAAAGTTAAAACACAAACTATATATGCACAATTTAGAAGCTTCCACTAAAATTGTAATGACGGCTCCATGAGATCACCAATATACATATATATAACAAATAATAACAATAGCATAACCCGAGGTGATCCCACAATGGGATCTGAGGAGGGAAGTGTACACAGCTAGACAACATTACCCCTACGTTGTGAAGGTAGATAGGTTGTTTATGGTAAATCTTTGGCTCAAATAAAGCATATAAAATTAGGCATATATATAAAGACCATCAATGTCACAAGGACTGCACAATTCCACTGTTCAACAGGATATAAAAAGCTGAAGAAAGAAATACCATCACTGGATGATAATAAAACAATAATGTTTTTTCTGAACTTTTAAAATTTGGCAATTCGACAACCAAGGCCCCTCTAGAGGAAACATTCTCTTCTGTCCCTTGGCCAGCACGAGCAACCCGTTCTTTCTCTAGGAGCAGCTCGAATAGCCACTGACAACCAAGAAGTTCGGGATTGGGACCCATGCCTAACCTGCATAACAAGTTTTCAGAAGTTATGGAGCCATTTTACCTAGGTTTCCTCGACTAGATGTGAACGACACTCAGACTTGTCATGCCCCGAAGCTACCCCAAGGCGCGGACATGAGACCTAGGATCACGAGTGACCCCAAGCTAACCCTGCTGGCGTAATCGTAAGCATACTAAAGATAAACTGAGCAATAAAACTATGCAGAAGCTAAATCATAAGAATAAATCTGAAATGAAATGATTGGGAATACCCATATACTAAATCTGAATATAAGAAAACTGTGAATTTGAGTACATAAGAGAATTCAAACTCTATGTCTAAAGCTGAAACTAACTATGTCTGAACTAAAGCCTCTACTGACTAGAAATGCTAGGACATGCCCCCAGCTAGATCTAGCAAAACCAAACTAAAGCTAAAAGCAAGTAAGCTAAACATGTCACTATTCCTCGAAGAATGAGGACTCACCAAGCTGATACTGCAGAACTGAAGATCGGGAACCAATCTGTGCGTGATCTGATTGCTGAGGACCTGAACCTACATCATGAGAAGATGTAGCGCAGAGTATGCGTCAGTACTTGAAGGGCACTGAGCATGTAGGATAGAATAAAACTGAACAATAACATAACTGAATCAAGCATATATCTCAGCAATGACATAAGATAAGCATGATACAACTGAGAATACTGAATGCAATGACCAAGTTTATAACATGCTGAGACTGAATACTGAACTATACTGATAACATGGTCAAATGCAATAGAGTCTGACTGAACTGTAAGGGAGCTACTAATAACCGACATAAAACCACATGAGATAAATGTGGAGTCCGATGTATACGCCCCATTGAGAGCACCCAATATACCCGGCCAAAGGTATACAATCATATTGGCGTGATCACTAAAATGATGTCCCCAAAAGGGACTTACAACCTACAGGCACGTAGTTCTGGGACTTGAGGATGTCTGACCCTAGTCCACTTGGTATTAAGCTTCTCATATGATTAAATAATTTAACACATTATAACTGATATACTATAGTACTGGATAGCTCAAAATACTAACATGCAAAATTTGAGAATGCAACATTAATATACTGATAATGACACATTCGAAACTGAGGCATGTATGTATGAAATAGTTGACCTAGCAAGTGTACTTCATGAACTAAAGAACTACATAGTTAGGGTTCTGAATTTATGAAGGAAGCTATACTAAAACATGCTAAAAGCCATTATAAACTGATTTGGAACATTACGTAACTAATTCACAATAATCTGCTATAATTGTAGAAACCCTAGGTCTAGTTGATAATAGGGGAATCAAGAATCTGATTGAAATCTAGGGACCTAATGGGTGAAAGGAACCCACTAGTGAAATTCCACATACCTGGTGATGAATTCCACGGAGAAATTTTTTGATTTCGGGGCTGGACTTGATGGAACCTTGCTGCATTCTTGAACAAGGGTTTGGTCACCTCTTTCTCATTTTTACACTCTAAGTTTCTAAGTTTTGATGAATGATCCAACTTAGGTAAGTTCTAGTTATGTTTCTAGGCTAAAATTGATCAAAACCACGTAGTTTAGGGTTTAAACGATGTAGTTTAAGGGTCCAACGCATAAGGAAAAGATCGAAAGACACCTGACTTAACTATTATCGAGGTCACCGACGGACGGGACCGATGGACCGTCGATCGACTGACGGTTCGTGCTGGTCAACCGTCGTTCGCGACTGGAGGTTGGTTCTTAGGGGTCTGATCCACAGACACGGACCACAATCTATGGTTTGACCTACGTCTGTGGGTCCGGCCGTAGGTCAACCTTTTGCCAAAATTTTGTGGCTGAGTTATGGGGAGGTTGCAGGTGTGAACCATGAACCACTAGTACGGACCGTGGGTCACCCTACGGTCCGTGGGTGGCAACCATGAGTTGCACCTGAAACTTCTGGAAATCTGCACTGAGGTCTGTTTTCGGGTACGGGGTGTTACAAGACTGCACGCTTAGTAGGTTCGAACAAGTAAACAATATACAGAACTAAGATGAACAAATATTTCTTGTTAAAGTACAAAAGAATATCTCTAGCTATTAATAATATGGTATTTAGACTAAACAGAACTTTCTTCCTTCCATAAAAATGATCTTATGATCTTAACCTCTCTGGTTTACCCTCAATATCAGAAACCGCAAAACCTTCTATGTCACCATCTTCAGGGTAAATTTCTATCAATGAATCTGGATCCCATAGTTGTCTCGGTGTTACTGGCTCATCAGGAACTAACACAAAACTATCCTGGCTAGCTTCTTTTATCACAACTTCACTAGCAATGCCCTTTGCATAGACTATGCTTTAACTAATTATGTTTGAGAAGATAATTGGTTCCTGCTGAACAAGTCCTAAATGGTTTGTAACACCCGGGATTCGTAAAAGTGAAGCCTAGAAAATTTCAAGACTTACAGGTGCCATTCACGAGGACCCAACCATGGTCTGTGGGTCGAACCACGAACCGTATGTGGGTCCGTAGAGAGGGCCACATAGAAGTCTGTCCAGGCCATGAACCACGGTTAGACCCACAAGCCGTCGTTGGGTCCACGCCTCGTGGTCCAAGCGTCGTAGGTTAGACCAAACTCTCTGACCATCAACGACGGCCGTTTAGGACGGTCCGTTGTCCTGACCATAGTCCGTCGGTGGTGGGTCGTGGGTCAGTAGTTAGGATCAGGGGCAGTTGGGTCTTCTCCTAATTAATTAGTTCCTATACTATGTCATTTTACCCTTCACTAAGACCCCCTATATAATCTTTTTACCCCTAATTTCCCAATAGAAATCATTCTCTCTAAACTCACCAAAATGAAGAGCTCTTAAATATTTCTCTCTCTAGAACTTGAAGAAGAAGAAGGATTCATCTAGGGTTTCAAGAGAAGGTCTCAATTTCTCTATTGAAGGCTAGCATTTGGATTCAAGGTGTGATAGTTTTCATCCATGGATTCCTTTCATCCATGAAGTTCCCAAATTTCTCTATTTCAAAAGGTAGAATTCCTCAATTGAGTTAGTGGTTTCTTCAATTATCATGGGTTCTTTTCATTATTGATTTAAATTATTGAATTATGATCTCTTATGCATGAATTGATGAAGTATGATAATTTTATGATGATTACCCCATGAACCTATGTAATCCTCATGCTTTTAAGTTATGAATCATATGATGTGGGATTTTGATCTTCAAGGAAGAGTTTTATAAAATTAAGCATGTATTGCAAGATTTACATGATTTTATGATGAAATCCATGTCTAACCAATGTTTTCGAAGCATTGATGATTGAAAGTGGGTTTTGAGCCTCAAGAGGTAAATTGTGGACTTATGCATTGTTTTATGAAATCCATGCAAATGTTTTAAGGGTGCTTTAAGAGTAAAGTACTAATGATGATAGTGTGTTGTGAAAGGTTTTCTCACATAGAAAAGATTCTTAGGTTGAAAGGCTTTCTCACCTAATTGAATCAAAGAGTAAGAGTTATCCTAATGAACTAACTTGGTTTGGTTGTCCAGACACCTTTTCATGATTAATGAAGTCAAGTAAGAAATGACTATTTTGTGGGATTTATGCTTAGCATCGAGTGGATATTGATGATGAGATGGAAGCTCTCCCGTTAATAGAGGCCGAGTTTCTAGAAACAATCTCATGAGATAGAAGCTCTCCCGTTAGTAGAGGCCGGGTTTCTAGTAGCAATCTCCTTATCCCATAACTATTGTTGTCTTATATAGACATTAGCTAGTGGATCCATACTAGCTAGAAGTTCATGGTCTACCTTGGAAAGTAGAGCACCTCTTTTCGGTGTGGAGTAGACACCGGATTCCATGTTAATAGCTCGCATGGTCTTATATGTCGGTTAAGGCTAATTGCCCACAAGTAATTATGAGCTAAGGTTACTTCAAGTAGTATTGTCACGACCCGAGCCTACACCCTGGACGTGGCCGGCACTCGAAGACCATTGTTGATCCCCAAGCGAACCCTCATCAAGGCTGACTACAAGCGGAAGACTAACTTAAGTATGCAAAATCTTAAAACTGAATAAAATTCAATAAACTCAACTTTTCAAAACTTTAACTCAAATGAATAACTTAGGATAAAAATAATATATCCAACTCGCCATAAAATAAGCAGCTTAAGTCTTTAAAACATTTAATAAAATAAATGAATAATATAGACTTCTCAACTATACTGACTATCTATGAAGCCTCTAACTGGTAAAGATGGAAGTCAGGACAAGACTCACGACATCCTGAATAAACTGAAAAGCAAATGAAATCTTCCGAAAATAAGGAGGCTCACCATAGCTAACTCGAACTCCCGTATGTATCAATGAATCTCCTATTGATGATCCTGAATACATGTGCCTGTATTATGAGAAGATGCAGGCCAAATGGCTCAGTAAGTGGAATGTACGAGCATGTAAAAGGAATTCTAAAGCATAAACATAAGCTTGAAAAGAATCTGAAAGGAACTAAAGAACTTACCTGGCTCAACTCGACTCAACATAACCGAACTTATTTCAATATAAAGCAGTTTAAAACCAGTGCAATCTAAAGAAAAGTTGTTATAAACATGATGTCAACTCTGTGTGTATGCAAAGATACAGATAACTCTGAGATGTATGTAAAAATACAAATAAACTGATGTATATAAAAATACAAAGTATTGTTGTGTGAGTTTCTCTAACCGACAACCATCACATAAGAGTTATTGTGATGATACAACGATCTTCCTCACGCTGCCAGCGCATCCTATACCTTGCCACATGTATAGGACCTGAACTACTAAGTGGATCCGCTAGTCTATGCGAAAAGGATTCATCTAAAAAGTATGACCCTTTTCTACCCATGATGGCTAAATGGTTTATGGAGACGTGAGTTATTTGAACTCAAGCTCGTCCCATATCAGTGCTTAATACTACTCCCAAAATATGATACTAGCTCTTTATGTTTAAAACATACTTCTTTCTGTGATTTGAGATAATTGCTCAAAAACTTAGCTCAAAGGCTATCTTGGAAATCAAGGTTTTCTCTCTTGCTTTATTGTGAAAGCATTTACTCTTTAACTGAAAACTAGCCCAAATGCTCTTTACTGAAAAATTAGCTCAAAGGCTCTTTACTGAAACACTAGCTAAAAGGCTCTTTTAAAAATTTCAGTTTTCCATTCTTATTTAAATGTGAAAAACATTTTTAATAACCATAGATAGAATCAAATACTTGGAACTCAAGAACTTCAATGATACTACTAATTTCAAGAATACTCAACTCAAAGGGTTCATGAGGAATTATGAGCATGAACTACTCAACTCAAGGACTCAAAGATACTTCTCATCTCAAGATTGTTCAACTTATAATGTTCATGTGGAATTATGAGCATGAACAACTCAACTCATGGACCTCATGGGTAATAGGTAATAGTCCCATGATTAGGATTATAATCTCGAAAGGGTTAGGAACTCGATACTCAATACTTAGAACTTGAAGATAGTACTTCTTTCAAAGATACTAAACTGTTGGAGTTCATGCGGAAGTTATGGGCATGAATGACTTGACTCAAGGGTCAAAATATCAATAAGGAACTCAGGTATACGACTCTTCTCACTCTCATACTTACTTCTCAAAACTTAACTTAAATAGATGGTGGATCTCAAAGGATTCACAATTGAACTCAAAGACTTTCTTGAACTCTACTCTTCACTCTCTCTTGAATGTGAATTATGAATTCCAGAGTTATGGTTCATGATATGAAGGATCTAGGTGATAGTGTAGACTCATGAATACATTCTCTTCACTCTCATGCTCACTTACTCGAGTCTTGAAACCAGTTATTAGAAGTTGTAGAAGACTCCTCAAAGGACTCAAAGGGACTTTCTCAAAAAATATTTGAGAGAACTCTCAAGAGTTGACTCTCAACTCTACCTTGTATGTGATTTATGAATTCAAGGTTTTGATTTGTGATAGGAATGATCTCATGATGTTTAGGAGTGTTTTTAGATAGTTAAACATGAAAAACGATCAAGAAATCACTGTCTGCGATGCGGAGATGAATTAAAATATTTGGTCGCGAATTAACTTTTGAGGCAGAGAGGTTTGTTACCTCTCCGCGACGCAAAGACAAACTTTATGAAATGGGGAAGCAGGTCCGCGAGGCGGAGCAAGGTGCCAAATTCGCCCAACTTTTTCCTTCTTCATTTTCTAACCCCAATTCACCTAAACTCAATTCTTTTTCTCAATTCCTCTTTAGATTTAGATACCCAGCACATGAACACAAGAACTACTCATAAACAACTGTAAAATCGACATGATTTCATCAAGGAACTCAATAATCTCATCTAAACTCAAGAACTAAAGCCAATTTCAAGAACATCATACTTCCAACTTTCTAGAACGAACTTAACGCTGAAATTAACATTATTGGCGTGTGGGTGAATAAACCCAACACTATGGAAGCTTACATACCTGAAAGAACCATCTTCTTGAAGGACTTGAAGGAAAATCTTGAAAGATGAACCCTAGCCTTAGCGTTTCTTGATTTCTTGAGCATAGAATCTTTGGAGTGGATGAGAGGGTTTGATTTATGAAAAACTAATTTTCTACACGTTTAGGGCAATTTAGACGACTTCTTAAGGGTTTTTAGGACTAAAATACCCCTAAAGAAATAATTAAAACGAGCTGGGAGTCGGAATAATTTTTCACCAGGCAGTGAGGTCCGTATTAGCTCCGTAACGCGGAGCCATAGCGGAGATGCTGCTAGGTTTGCACGTCGTTAGTAAATCAGTCATAACTTTTTACTCAGAGCTTGAAATTGAAAAAACTCGGTGGCGTTGGAAAGAGGACTAGAAGGGATTTAATTTTCTATCTTGTAGCTCACCTAACTCATCCTGTACTAGGATTTATGGTCGTTTGAAGTTGACCCAAAACTTAAGAAAAACTTAGGAATAACTTGAATGAACTCTCTTAAGTTCTTCTTGAAACATAAGGTGCTACCTCTAGTGACCTTAATACTCAAGAAATTTTAAATTCCTTGCAAAAATCTCACTCACTATGAAGAACGGTTCGAGTCTTAGCTCCAAAAATTTCTGGGGTGTTACAAGTATCGCATATGAGTTCAAAGGTTTTAAAGAGGAAGTTAGCTTGCATTGACCATGATGTTATGACTTATGTTTTCTAACTCTTTTATATCATGTTTTAGCTTGGTCAATTGCATGTCATGAAATGAAATGTCCCTTTTAGCATGATTTAAATGTTTTATGCATGGCTATCATACTTGGTACATTGTTTTGCACTAACGCATACTCTTGCCTTCATTTCTCTAAATGTAGGGTCGGGCCATCAGGGTACTCAGTTTCGTGGCTAGAGGTTGCCTTGAGATATACTTCCCAGCTTTGGTGAGTCCTCATGCTTCAAGGACAGAGTTATTGTTTCACTTTTCTTTCATGTATTTTCTCTTTTGAACATGATGTATGAGCTAGACCCAATTTCATTCTATTGCATTAGATGACTATGATGAGACAAGTGTATTAGACTTCCGTTTTGCTTTTATAAAATGATTGGGACTTGGACTATTGTTTTACTCTTATTGTTCTATTTCTTATGTTATGAGAGCTAAGTGGCTTGTATGGAGTCCTTCGGGGTTCCATACGCCATGTTACATCTAGGGGTACCCCTGGATCGTGACATGGTTCCTCAACCATCTCAAATTTATGACTTCAAAACGCAGCCATCAAGTAAAACATGACCAACAACAGGGCCATAAAACCTCTCCAAGAAAAGTGGAGAAAATCGGCAATACAAAGGTCACCTATATTATTATTTCACTTCACGACAATACTAACTAATATGCCACGAATCTTCTACACTTGTTCATATATTCTATATAAATTTATACTTGGTCAAATGGAAAAAGAAAAAGAAAAAAAAATAAATAAAATAAAAGCTGATAAAAAATGGCCATAAGTGGTAGATTGTTACGTACCTCGCAGCAAATGGGGTTAGGTAACCCTGCTGCAACTCCAGACAGTTTATTTCAAGGAGCAAATGAGGGGGCAAGAAGGATTGTAGTTGTAGTTAGTTTGATTGATCATATTCTATTCCTTTGCAAATATATACTTTGTAGTGATTTTAGTTGGTTTGATTGATTAATTTCATATCCAAAGCATAGTTAGTGTAAGCTTTGTACTAAATTTATGGATTTGGTAAGTCCATTACCAATAGAGAATCCCTGATCAAAATAAGCATGTAAAAACATAAAGTCCAATCAAAACACATTGAAAAATACCAAACGACTTGTTATAGAAAAAGAGTAGCTTGAGGTTTATGTGAATTCCTTCTTTGTTTTTGATTCCTTGATGAATACGAGAAGCAAATGCATGAAATATAATGCCCAGCATATGATTCTCCAGTAATGTAGTAATCATTCTTTACATACTCTGCAAATTTCCAAGGCATTGTGTTAAAATCAGATTCTCACTGTAACATCTTGCAAATTGAAAGAACTAGAAAGAGCTAAAATTAAAAAGAGTGAGCTTTGGAAATAATAAAAACATGGAAAACTGGTTAAGTTAAGTTTGAGTTTTTGGTCAACTTCAAGCGACCATAACTCATAGCTCAGAAGGAGTTAGGTGTGTTTTCAGATACCGTAGGAAAAATCGTTGAATTGACTTTTTAACGCCGCCGAGTTTGCACGATTCCGAGTTTGTATGAGTGAATTATGCCCATTGGAAGTTAGGTTGCTCAAATAAGGAAAATCCAATCCGGATTTATGGTCTTTTCACCACCCAATTAATTAATTTCATTTTTGGTAATTAAGTTGGGGTCTAAACTGATTGGATTCAGTTTACGCTTTTGGGAAACAAGTTAGGGTTTTGAGAGAAGAGAAAAGAAGAGGAGAAGGCGCAAGGAATCGTCAAGTTCTTGAAGCTAGGCTCGTGGATTTCGTCAAGGTGTGATCCCTACGAGGTATGTGAGTCTTTCATAGCGTTGGGTTCATTCACCCTCGCGCCAATCAAGTTTATTTCAGTGAAGTTCGTTCTAGAAAGTTGAAAGTTGATGAATCCTGAATGGTCTTGAATTTGTTTTTCGTTCTTGAATTGGGCTGAATTGAGAAGTTTCTGAGATCTTTACGTCGAGTTTTAGAGTTTTTTTGAGTTAGGTTCATGGGTACATATGTTGGGCATCTAAATCTAAAGAAAAAATCAGAAGAATAGTCGAGTTTAGGTGGATTGGGACTGGAAAACGAAAGAAGGAAAAAGACGGGCGAATCTGGGCAGTGGGGCTGCGTCGCGGACCTGCTCCTCAGACTTGAGAAAAATCTCTTCGCGGAGCGGAGCGGTCACGGACCATTCTGGCTCAAAAAGTATTTTTGCGACCAAATTTTAAATACATCTCCGCGTGGTGTACTAGTTTCCAGGCAGTGATTTCTTGATCATTTGATCATTTCTCATGTTTAGTTATCTAAATCATTCATAAACATCATGCGATCTTTCCTATCACAAATCACAATCCTTGAATCCATAATTTAATTCAAGAGAAGTTAACAGTCAAAAGTCAAGAGAAGTTAAGAGTCAAGTCAAGAAAAGTCAAAAGTCAAGTTAAAAGAAGTTCATAAAGTTTTCCAAAAGTCTTTTACAAATGTTTTAACTTTGTTTTAAGACTTGAGTTTTGAGTTGAGTAAAGAGTAAAGTTTGAAGTTCATTTCTTCAAAAGAGTATATCAGGACTATGTATTCCCAAAGAGTAAATATTTTCACATTTAAAGAAGAAAGGAAACCTTGATTTCCAAAAGAGCTTTTGAGCTAGTTTTCAATAAAGAGTAAGAGTAAAGTTCATTCTTCAAAGATTATACGGGAACTAAGTATTCCCAAGAGTTAAAATGTTTTCACATTCGAGCAAGAAAGGAAACTGAGTAAAGTTGAGTTTGTTATTGCATTTTCTTTAACGAACTAAGTTGTTCTCTACTGTTTTAATGGCTTTCTATATATTGCATGTGTTTTATTGTTTTATATTGAGTTAAGTTATTCAGGAGTTGAGTAAAGCCAAGGTAAGTGTTTCTTTCAGATTCTTTTCAAGCTTAAGTTATGTTTAGCATTCTAACTCGCATACTCGTACATTCAATGTACTGATGCCAGTTGGCCTACATCTTATTATGATGTAGACGCAGGTAATCAGGATCAACATCCAGCGTATCGTTGATCCAGTTGAGCACTTAGAGTAAGTTGGTGAGCCTCCTAGCTTTCCGGAGGATCCTTTTTATTGCTTTAAGTATTTTAGTTCATTAGGATGTCGTGGGTCTTGTCCTGACGTCCATCTCAGTTGTTTAGAGGCTTCATAGACATAATTAGTTGATGTTAGTTCATGAGTCTTTACTTTCCCTTTTCAGTTAAGTTGAGACTTGAGTTGCCACTTTGGCAGTGAATGTTATTTAATACATTCTAAGTTATTTATTGAGATGTTTAGTTTTTCTTTTTAAAGTATTTTATCATATGAGTAAATCTTCCGCTGAGTAGTAAGCCAGGCCAAGGATTTGCTTGGGGCCAACAATGGTTCTTGAGTGCCAGCCACGTCCGGGGTGTAGGCTCGGGGCGTGACACTCACAAATAGAAATTATAACCATTTCTCAAAATGAACAAGAATGGGACAAACAAATTGTTGAATATATAAGATTAGTAGTCTAACTTACATTAGACATGTGTTAAATGCAAAATCAAATTCTAAAACCGCTTACCTAATATTGAGTGTCAAAATATCTAGTGGCAAAATATTCTTACAAGAATTGAGAAGCCGTATATCCCCATGGCAAGAAGTTACAAAACTTATAATGTTAGAAAATATTGTAAAACTTGAGGGATTTTTATCAGTAACAATTTCATTTCCTATGGCGACAAGCATTTCAATAAGTTTCAGTCCTATTATGCACAAACATTTCAACAAGTCCTTATTTAATAAGAACTCTAAAGAAGAGTGACATATCCAAATTAATGATAATACACCTTCCTAGCCAGCCAACATATTTTGTTTTGCCTCATTCTATACTTTTTTTTCTGCTTGAATAAAGCTCCAAATTAATCTATCAAATATCAATGCTAAAAAAAGAGTAAGATCATCCCTAACAATGCTTGTATTAAACAAATTTTAGATAGATGAACTAAATTTAAGCATCTACAATACCTGATTGTAAGAAACTAGTGATACATGTGCATAGAACTGATTAGGAATCACATCCATTTGTAATCAAATACATGGAAATCGCCAGGTAAATGAACAAATATTCAAAATTTACAACCAACAAACCTACACAAGCAAGTATTTTAATCAATATGTACCAAATTTTCAACAAAATTCACTCTAAGAAGAGGACAACTATGGACGGGTAATTAGAGAGGTGTTCTAAGTGACCTTGAGGTAGGTATACTTACTTTCTTCGGCAACGGAATTATTGGTCTAGCACGCTCTGTAACGACCCGCTAGGTCGTTTTGAGCACTAGGATTATTTTGACTCTTCCCGTAAAAGTTAAATGGAATATTAAACTATTCGGTAACACAAGTATTTAGTTGATGAATTTTTGTTAAAGAATTAATATGATTGAATAGTTAATGGGTCAAGTCCATAATATATTGGACAAATTACTTAAGTACACAACATTACTTTACCTATTCTCAATATTTCCCTACTCTTTTATTAAAATACAAAAATCCCTTATTTTGCCCCAATTCAACTTAACGGATACTTTATTATTTGGAAGCCAAATTAGACCTTTCCCATTCCCTAATTTTCGCCCTCAATCTCTCCCATTACAATTTCAGTTATCAAATTCAAACAATTTTGAGTTTCAAAAGAATCCTATCACTATTCAACCGGATTTAGAGTTCAAATTAGGTTTTCTCATCTTCTCCATTGTGATTTCCGCCTTTATGTTTCTTTTATTGTGTATCAATCGTTTTGGCTCTTGCATTATGCATCTAACATCTAACAAATCTCTAATTTTTTATTCAGAAGATCCTAACAACAAAGAATTGAGTTCTAAAAGGTTGCATGACCCGATAGTTATTACAAATCAAAGTTCTAGCAAGAGAAAATCAGTAAAAGAAGTACATGCATCTACTTCAAAAGATCTAAAAACCCAAAAAAAAAGGGGTAGAAAGGTTGCCCCTCTCATTAATCGACCAACATTACCCATGGTATGCAATTTTTATCATATATGTATCCCCTGTTTTTTTTTAATCTGATGATAAATAATTTCTTATTTTTTAATTAAGTATCCTCTTTGAAATATGCAGTTGTTTTTCAGATACATTAATTTTTTGTGAATTTGTTTATTAATTGTTATTGTATCAAAAGTGAAGAGAATTGTATCGAAGTTAAGTACTCAAACCACATTTACTTTGTAGGTTGTTTTTTGTCACTGTATATAAGGAATAATTGAATTTGTGTACCTCTTATGTTTTCTTATGTTTTGTTGTTATTTAGTATCAAATGAAATGAATATTACTGTATCTAAGATACTTGCTTAATTCACAATTTGGCATCTAGGTTGATTTTGGTACTGTGGATCCTAGTCAATGATAATTCTCTATATGATACTTAAAAGAATAAAAATGGTTATGAGAATTTATATTTGTATCACATTGAATTATGTCACTGTATATACAGTATAATTGGTTTTGTGTACCTCTTATGTATTCTTGTTATTTAGTATCAATTAAAGCGAAACATCATTATATTTCTGTAATAGTATAGCATTTCTAGCTGTAGGTATGAATGTATCATGTACTTTTTTTATGTTTGATAAAAATCATTTTTATGTAATTGCAGAATATGATTTATGTAATTAAACATATTCCAAAGAACTCCCTAAAGTTTGGTCCTACCTACAACTCCAATTTTATTGAAGACTTAGTCTTGTCAATAAAGGACCAAGGTACTGAGTTATTCAAGGATACCATATTTGCCCCATACCTAAATATCCCCAAATGCAACTTGAGCTGAATACCTGAGCGACGAAATCAACATTCCATCTATTAGTTTTCGGAGTTACTATCTTCGCAATAGATATGCAACACTGTTATGGAAGTATGGTATGGACAAGTTCAAGGCGGTATATGTTAGCGATAATGATGATCCTATAAGGCCGAAGAGTAGCTACACTACACCAGCAGAAGGTGGAATGATTAATGTAGAATAGTTATGTTTTATTGTATTGAAGATACGTTAATTAGTATTTTGTAATATTTCTTTCCGTTTCAACACAATTATTCTAAGTAATTATTAATTTGAAGACTGTTTTTGTCAAAAATTGTATTTCAATTTTAATTATTGTTCCAATATATATAGTTTATTATATAGTTTCTTGTTACAAATTGTATCTTATACACCAATACTGCTGATACAATATAACCATCAGATACTCTGTATCTGATACTATATATTTTACACTTGGTAAACAACAACTAATTTTCAATTTATTTAGTATCTATTAACATGTGGTAGCCTTGATGTAAATCACAACATATGATACTATATTATTATCAGATACATAATATCCATAAAATTATTATGTATATGATACACATTTTATTATCAAATAACAAATTTGTGTATATGTTACAATTGGTACAAAACAATTAAGTTTCAATATATTTAGTATCCTTTAATAGGTTGAATCATGTAACATTGATTTAAATCATAACAACTAACATTTTTTTTATTATCAAATACAAAATATAGTTGAACTATAACGTATATGATACTAAATAAATTATCAAATAACTTAATTGTTATATACCCCAACACATGATACAATATGTTTTACACTAGGTATAAAACAATTCAATATATTTAGTATCAAGTGGTTATGTTGTTGTAAAGTTTTTAGGTACTGACCATCAAATCAGCAATGAAATGATTTATTTTTTTACATATTCCTTTCATACTCTCCATTTGTTACTTAATTACATATGGTGGTTGTTATAGGCTATGGGGCTTTGAGAAGTTGTTGTTCAAAGACTCGAGAAGTAACATTAGGAGAGATCAAAAGTACGTCATACATGCAAAAAAATGCATATTCAACAGTTTGTCGCTTGTAACATTTATATAAAGTTAAAATCACACCAAATGATAATATCTTATTAGCAGATTCAAAATATCCAGAAAATTAGTACACATGAAGCATAAAAATTATTAAGAAGTAATCATCAAGAATCTTTTGGAAAGAAAGTACATGTTCTTATATTGTGACCTTCTTGTCCACAACGTCCACAACAATTTGTTTTTGTGCTTAGCTTTTCGTCTGGATTTTTCTTCCTCTCTTTTCTTGGTCTACCAGGCATTTTTTTGTATCTTGGTGGCAAGACGACTTCTTCCAAAACACATTCTGGAGCTGTCCAATCACTTTTGTCTGGCATTGGTTCCATTGGAACTGCATAAGTATTTGTTAATGCATCATGTTTATAGTAATCACAGCAGTAGGGGTGTACATCTTTAATATTCTTCTTCTTCAAAATGGCCATTGCGTGCGCATAAGGTATCTCGTCATGTTAAAATCTACCACATGAACAAGTTTTTCTC
>NC_064282.1:104170855-104221823 GCF_019186545.1 Solanum stenotomum
TGACTTGATAAATCGGGTCGTGACACTCATCCACCAGCCCTGCATGCAACATAAATTTAAGAATAGTTTTATTTAGGTGAACATATATTTGAAACCCAAAAGTATTATTAAAAACACTATATAAGAAAAGTTTTAGTTAGAGTCATTATTATATTTTGATTCATATATAAAATAACTACAAAAACTACCTGCATCGACCATTTCATCAACCCTCGTGTCAACTCTACGGTTCAAGACTGATTGCTCTACATCAATCCAAATAAAGCAACTAACATACTTATGTTTGAACATGAATACAGGGTCTTCCACAAGTTTTTCAATATACGAATTTGACCCTCCAATAATAATTGGAACACATTGAGCCTTCAAAAAATTTTCTATGTAGATATTGCACTTAAGACAGAAATCTTCGGCCGTGAAGTTTGAATCTGGCTCAATTTCACCTAAAATATTGTGAAACAAAATAATTGTCAATTAATATTCACATTAAAATAAAGGAATTACAAAAAAATGTCTTTTTCAAATATGTATACCTAGTAAATAGTGTCGCACACCTTGTTTATCAGCGTGTGTGATCTTGTTGGTCACGATTTCAAGTCCCTTATAGACTTGCATTTTGTCCGAGTTGATTATTTCTCCTCGAAAATGGGTGGCAAGGTCAACAGAGAGACGAGATTTTCCCATTCCTATTGTTCCCATTATAAACACCACTTTCTTCTTGTTGAACTTGTCGTTGTTGTTGATAAAAGTGTTCATTTTAGCTACACATAAAATAAAATTATAATAATAATTAGTTTTAAATAGTAAATAATCTCATGAAAACCACTCATGCATACACTCATACATTAAAAAATCTTATAAATATAAAGTTAATAAGTAGAAACCTTGCTTGAGATGTAATAAACTATGTAAAATAATATATTTTTCTTGATGGTGGTTATGAAAGAGATTGCATTGAGCATTTATAGTAAAATGCATTTTTGGACTTATTAATTATCATACCATATTCAAAAATACTGATATCTTTTAGGATAAGATCAATGACTTTTGAAAAATGTATAGATATGTCAACTGGAATTTTGGTAATGACAAGTAAATAATTTTAAGATAAAGTTAACAAATGTACATTGTTTGGAGATCGCATTTAACTGGGCATGTATAGTCAAAATGTGATTATGAACTTATGAATTGGTATATACCAAATTTTAAAAAAATTCATATCTTTTAGGATAAGAATAATTCTTGAAAAAAACCTACAGATTCGTTAGCTTGAATTTGGGTGATTAGGCTTAAATAATTTTAGAATGAAGTTTCTAGAAGCACATTGTTATGAGATCACATACAAAATTGACGAAAATATGGATTTCAAAAGGATTGTAAAAAGAACTCAATAATATTTCTGAAGGAATACATTCAAGTGATAATGCGTTCAATTCATACAATATTTAACAACACGTCATAAGTGCTAAGTCTAATTCAATTAGAAGGGAAGGAACAATTATCGTTAACTATTTCAATTACAATTATTTATATTTATTTGTGCAGCATGTAATAATAGATAAATGTTTTATTGAATGAAGCTTCCATTATCGTGATTGAATTAGGTGGAATATATTTCCTTAAATGATCCGTACCGATAGATTGCAAATTTATTATATTCTCTTCTTTGTCTATGTAACAATTTTAAATTTGGAGTTGAGAATGCTATTCTTTAAGGTTAGAATCTTCCCAAAAATTCGTAGTCATTTATTTTTCCGCTCTATTACCTTGACATTAAGAATGATCTAATGTAATTGTGTATGTAGGTATTTATATTAATATATATTAAATATCAAAGACTTGGAATTGGACTTGGACTTGAACTTGGCGCTGTGATCGGACCTTAAAATAAATATTTTTATAAAGCTTAAATATTTACTCTATAAATAACAATGATTTTACATACAAGAATAGTATCTATATCTGTAGTTCGATACAAACTGTACAAAATAGGTCAAAAATTAAAGTGATCAAGAGAAAAAATTACACAAGATAGAGACAATAATAGTTTATGTACACTCAATACTAATATTGTGATCATCATTTTTGAGAAGTCATTCCACAATATCTAGGCATGGTTGCAAAACAGTATTCCTCCATGCTTCGTCAACAACTTCTTTTCTATCTTCTTTGAAAACGTCAGTAGCAATAATATGACGCACCGACCACATTTTCTCATTTATTAATCGTTGAATCTTGTCAAGTTGGTTACAAATAAATATACGAGGATTACGCTAGATACTTAAAATTGAATCTTGAAGAATCATCTTCTTTGATTCATCATCTCCGTCTATATTTTTTTCTTCCCTTAAATATTTTGCCATTTCAGGGACACCAATGGACAGTCGGATTCCTTTGGTGTAATCTGCATCTGGAATGAAAATCTGCCTCACCTCATCCACCAGCCATGCATGCACCATAAATTTAAGAATAGCTTTATTTAGGTGAACATATATTTGAAACCCAAAAGTATTATTAAGAAAACAATATAAGAAAAGTTTTAGTTAAAGTCATTATTATATTTCGATTCGTATATAAAATTACTACAAAAACTACCTGCATTGACCATTTCATCAACCCTCGTGTCAACTCTACTGTACAAGACTGATTACTCTACATCAATCCAAATAAAGAAACCGTCATACTTATGTTTGAACATGAATACAGGGTCTTCCACAAGTTTTTCAATATAAGAATTCGACCCTCTAACAATAACTGGAATTGGACTTGGACTTGGCGCTTGGTTCGGACCTTAAAATAAATATTTTTATAAAGCTTAAATATTTACTCTATAAATAACAATGATTTTACTGACAAGAATAGTATATATATCTGTAGTTCGATACAAACTGTACAAAATAGGTCAAAAATTAAAGTGACCAAGAGAAAAAATAACACAAGATAGAGATAATAATAGTTTATGTACATTCAATACTAATATTGTGATCATCATTTTTGAGAAATCTTTCCACAATATGTAGGCATGGTTGCAAAACAGTTTTCCTCCATGCTTCGTTAACAACTGCTTTTCTATCTTCTTTGAAAACGTCAGTAGCAATAATATGATGTACCGACAACATTTTCTCATTTATTAATCGTTGAATCTTGTCAAGTTGGTTACAAATTAATGTACGAGTATTACGCTTGATACTTGAAATTGAAGCTTGAAGAATCATCTTCTTTGATTCATCATCTCCGTCTATATTTTTTTCTTCCGTTAAATATTTGGCCATTTCAGGGACACCAATAGACAGTCGGATTCCTTTGGTGAAAGCTGCATCTGGAATGAAAATTTGCCTCACCTCATCCACCAGCCCTGCATGCAACATAAATTTAAGAATAGCTTTATTTAGGTGAACATATATTTGAAACCCAAAAGTATTATTAAGAAAACTATATAAGAAAAGTTTTAGTTAGAGTCATTATTATATTTTGATTTATCTATAAAATAACTACAAAAACTACCTGCATTGACCATTTCATCAACCCTCGTGTCAACTCTACGGTTCAAGACTGATTGCTCTACATCAATCCAAATAAAGCAACCGTCATACTTATGTTTGAACATGAATACAGTGTCTTCCACAAGTTTTTCAATATACGAATTTGACCCTCCAACAATAATTGGAACACAATGAGCCTTCAAAATTTTTTCTATGTAGATATTGCACTTCAGACAGAAATCTTTGGCCGTGAAGTTTGAATCTAGCTAAATTTCAGCTAATAAATAGTGAAACAAAATAATTGTCAATTAATATTCACATTAAAATAAAGGAATCACAAACAAATGTCTTTTTCAAATATGTATACATAGCAAATAGTGTCGTACACCTTGTTTATCAGCGTGTGTGATCTTGTTGGTCACGATTTCAAGTCCCTTATAGACTTGCATTTTGTCCGAGTTGATTATTTCTCCTCGAAAATGAGTGGCAACGTCAACAGAGAGACGAGATTTTATTGTTCCTTTTGCTCCCATTATGAACACCACTTTCTTTTTGTCGAACTTGTTGTTGTTGTTGATGAAAGTATTCATTTTAGCTACACATAAAATAAAATTATAATAATAATAAATTTTAAATAGTAAATAATCTCATGAAAATCACTCATGCATACACTCATACATTAAAAAATCTTATAAATATAAAGTTAATAAGTAGAAACCTTTCTTGACATGTAATAAACTATGTAAAAAAATATATTTTTCTTAATGGTGGTTATGAAAGAGATTGCATTGAGCATTTATAGTAAAATGTATTTGTGGACTTATTAATTATCATACCATATTCAGAAATACTGATATCTTTTAGGATAAGATCAATGACTTTTGAAAAAGGTATAGATATGTCAACTGGAATTTTGGTAATGACAAGTAAATAATTTTAGGATAAAGTTAACAAATGTACATTGTTTGGAGATCGCATTTAACTGGGCATTTATAGTAAAAATGTGATTATGAACTTACGAATTGGTATAAACCAAATTTTAAAAAAATTCATATCTTTTAGGATAAGAATAATTCTTGAAAAAAACCTACAGATACGTTAGCTTCAATTTGGGTGATTAGGCTTAAATAATTTTAGAATGAAGTTTCTAGATGCACATTGTTATGAGATCACATACAAGATTGACGAAAATATGGATTTCAAAAGGATTGTAAAAAGAACTCAATAATATTTCTCAAGGAATACATTCAGGTGATAATGCGTCAATTCATACACTATTTAACAACACGTCATAAGTGCTAAGTCTAATTCAATTAGAAGGGAAGGAACAATTATCGTTAACTATTTCAATTACAATTATTTATATATACTTGTGCAACATGTAATAATAGATAAATGATTTATTGAATGAAGCTTCCATCATCGTGATTGAATTAGGTAGAATATATTTTCTTAAATGATCCATACCGATAGATTGCAAATTCATTGTATTCTCTTCTTTGTCTATGTAACAATTTTAAATTTGGAGTTAAGAATGTTATTCTTTAAGGTTAGAATCTTCCCAAACATTCATAGTCATTTATTTTTTCATTCTATTACCTTGACATTAAGAATGATCTCATTTAGTTGTGTAAGTAGGTATTTATATTAATATATATTAAATATTAACGACTTGGAATTGGACTTGGACTTGACGCTTGGATCGGACCTTAAAATGAATATTTTTATAAAGCTTAAATATTTACTCTATATATAACAATGATTTTACAGACCAGAATAGTATATATATTTGTAGTTCGATTACAAACTGTACAAAATAGGTCAAAAATTAAAGTGACCAAGAGAAAAAATAACACAAGATAGAGATAATAATTGTTTACGTAAACTCAATACTAATATTGTGATCATCATTTTTGAGAAATCTTTTCACAATATCTAGGCATGGTTGCAAAACAGTATTCCTCCATGCTTCGTCAACAACTTCGTTTCTATCTTTTTTGAAAACGTCAGTAGCAATAATATGATGCCCCGACCACATTTTCTTATTTATTAATCGTTGAATCTTGTCAAGTTGGTTACAAATTAATATACGAGTATTACGCTTGATACTTGAAATTGAAGCTTGAAGAATCATCTTCTTTGATTCATCATCTCCGTCTATATTTTTTTTCTTCCCTTACATATTTGGCCATTTTGGGGACACCAATGGACAGTCGGATTCCTTTGGTGTAATCTGCATCTGGAATGAAAATTTGCCTCACCACATCCACCAGCCCTGCATGCAACATAAATTTAAGAATAGTTTTTTTTAGGTGAACATATATTTGGAAACCAAAAGTGTTATTAAGAAAACTATATAAGAAAAGTTTTAGTTAGAGCCATTATTATATTTTGATTCATATATAAAATAACTACAAAAACTACCTACATTGACCATTTCATCAACCCTCGTGTCAACTCTACGGTTCAAGACTGATTGCTCTACATCAATCCAAATAAAGCAACCGTCATACTTATGTTTGAACATGAATACATGGTCTTCCACAAGTTTTTCAATATACGAATTTGACCCTCCAACAATAATTGGAACACATTGAGCCTTCAAAAATTTTTCTATGTAGATATTGCACTTCAAACAGAAATCTTCGCCGTGAACTTTGAATCTGGCTCAATTTCACCTAAAAAATTGTGAAACAAAATAATTGTCAATTAATATTCACATTAAAATAAAGGAATCACAAAAAAATGTCTTTTTCAAATATGTATACCTAGCAAATAGTGTCGTACACCTTGTTTATCAACGTGTGTGATCTTGTTGGTCACGATTTCAAGTCCCCTATAGACTTGCATTTTGTCCGAGTTGATTATTTCTCCTCGAAAATGAGTGGCAAGGTCAACAGAGAGACGAGATTTTCTCGTTCCTGTTGCTCCCATTATGAACACCACTTTCTTCTTGTTGAACTTGTTGTTGTTGTTGATGAAAGTATTCATTTTAGCTACACATAAAATAAAATTATAATAATAATTAATTTCAAATAGTAAATAATCTCGTGAAAATCACTCACGCATACACTCATACATTTAAAAATCTTATAAATAGAAAGTTAATAAGTAGAAACCTTGCTTGACATGTAATAAACTATGTAAAAAAATATATTTTTCTTGATGGTGGTTATGAAAGAGATTGCATTGAGCATTTATAGTAAAATGTATTTGTGGACTTATTAATTATCATACCATATTCAGAAATACTGATATCTTTTAGGATAAGATCAATGAATTTTGAAAAATGTATAGATATATCAACTGGAATTTTGGTAATGGCAAGTAAATAATTTTAGGATAAAGTTAACAAATGTACATTGTTTGGAGATCGCATTTAACTGGGCATTTATAGTAAAAATGTGATTATGAACTTATGAATTGGTATATACCAAATTTTAAAAAAATTCATATCTATTAGGATAAGAATAATTCTTGAAAAAAACCTATAGATACGTCAGCTTGAATTTGGGTGATTAGGCTTATATAACTTTAGAATGAAGTTTCTAGATGCATATTGTTATGAGATCACATACAAGATTGACGAAAATATGGATTTCAAAAGGATTGTAAAAAGAACTCAATAATATTTCTGAAGGAATATATTCAAGTGATAATGCGTCAATTCATACACTATTTAACAACACTATTTAACAACACGTCATAAGTGCTAAGTCTAATTCAATTAGATGGGAAGGAACAATTATCGATAACTATTTCAATTACAATTATTTATATTCACTTGTGCCGCATGTAATAATCGATAAATGTTTTATTGAATGAAGCTTCCATTATCGTGATTGAATTAGGTAGAATATATTTCCTTAAATGATCCTTACCGATAGATTGCAAATTTATTATATTCTCTTCTTTGTCTATGTAACAATTTTAAATTTGGAGTTAAGAATGTTATTCTTTAAGGTTAGAATCTTCCCAAAAATTCGTAGTCATTTATTTTTCCACTCTATTACCTTGACATTAAGAATGATCTCATGTAATTGTGTAAGTAGGTATTTCTATTAATATATATTAAATATCAAAGACTTGGAATTGGACTTGGACTTGAACTTGGCGCTTGGATCGGATCTTAAAATAAATATTTTTATAAAGCTTAAATGTTTACTCTATAAATAACAATGATTTTATAGACAAGAATAGTATATATATCTGTAGTTCGATACAAACTGTACAAAATAGGTCAAAAATTAAAGTGACCAAGAGAAAAAATAACACAAGATAGAGATAATAATAGTTTATGTACACTCAATACTAATATTGTGATCATCATTTTTGAGAAATCTTTCCACAATATCTAGGCATGGTTGCAAAACAGTATTCCTCCATTCTTCGTCAGCAACATCTTTTCTATCTTCTTTGAAAACGTCAGTAGCAATAATATGATGCACCGACCACATTTTCTCATTTATTAATCGTTGAATCTTGTCAAGTTGGTTACAAATTAATATACGAGTATTACGCTTGATACTTGAAATTGAAGCTTGAAGAATCATCTTCTTTGATTCATCATCTCCGTCTATATTTTTTTTCTTCCCTTACATATTTGGCCATTTCAGGGACACCAATGGACAGTCGGATTCCTTTGGTGTAATCTGCATCTGGAATGAAAATTTGCCTCACCTCATCCACCAGCCCTGCATGCAACATAAATTTAAGAATAGTTTTATTTAGGTGAACATATATTTGAAAACCAAAAGTGTTATTAAGAAAACTATATAAGAAAAGTTTTAGTTAGAGTCATTATTATATTTTGATTCATATATAAAATAACTACAAAAACTATCTACATTGACCATTTCATCAACCCTCGTGTCAACTCTACGGTTCAAGACTGATTGCTCTACATCAATCCAAATAAAGCAACCGTCATACTTATGTTTGAACATGAATACATGGTCTTCCACAAGTTTTTCAATATACGAATTTGACCCTCCAACAATAATTGGAACACATTGAGCCTTCAAAATTTTTTCTATGTAGATATTGCACTTCAAACAAAAATCTTCGCCGTGAACTTTGAATCTGGCTCAATTTCACCTAAAAAATTGTGAAACAAATTAATTGTCAATTAATATTCACATTAAAATAAAGGAATCACAAAAAAATGTCTTTTTCAAATATGTATACCTAGCAAATAGTGTCCTACACCTTGTTTATCAGCGTGTGTGATCTTGTTGGTCACGATTTCAAGTCCCTTATAGACTTGCATTTTGTCCGAGTTGATTATTTCTCCTCGAAAAAGGGTGGCAAGGTCAACAGAGAGACGAGATTTTCCCGTTCCTGTTGCTCCCATTATGAACACCACTTTCTTCTTGTCGAACTTGTTGTTGTTGTTGATGAAAGTATTCATGTTAGCTACACATAAAATAAAATTATAATAATAATTAGTTTTAAATAGTAAATAATCTGATGAAAACCACTCACGCATACACTCATACATTAAAAAATCTTATAAATATAAAGTTAATAAGTAGAAACCTTGCTTGAGATGTAATAAACTATGTAAAATAATATATTTTTCTTGATGGTGGTTATGAAAGAGATTGCATTGAGTATTTATAGTAAAATGTATTTGTGGACTTATTAATTATCATACCATATTCAGAAATACTGATATCTTTTAGGATAAGATCAATGACTTTTCAAAAATGTATAGATATGTCAACTGCAATTTTGGTAATGACAAGTAAATAATTTTAGGATAAAGTTAACAAATGTACATTGTTTGGAGATCGCATTTAATTGGGCATGTATAGTATAAATGTGATTATGAACTTATGAATTGGTATATACCAAATTTTAAAAAAATTCATATCTTTTAGGATAAGAATAATTCTTGAAAAAAACCTACAGATACGTCAGCTTCAATTTGGGTGATTAGGCTTAAATAATTTTAGAATGAAGTTTCTAGATGCACATTGTTATGAGATCACATACAAGATTGACGAAAATATGGATTTCAAAAGGATTGTAAAAAGAACTCAATAATATTTCTGAAGGAATACATTCAAGTGATAATGCGTCAATTCATACACTCTTTAACAACACGTCATAAATGCGAAGTCTAATTCAAATAGAAGGGAAGGAACAATTATCGATAACTATTTCAATTACAATTATTTATATTTACTTGTGCAGCATGTAATAATAGATAAATGTTTTATTGAATGCAGCTTCCATCATCGTGAATGAATTAGGTGGAATATATTTCCTTAAATGATCCTTACCGATAGATTGCAAATTTATTATATTCTCTTCTTTGTCTATGTAACAATTTTAAATTTGGAGTTAAGAATGTTTTTCTTTAAGGTTAGAATCTTCCCAAACATTCATAGTCATTTATTTTTGTGAAAATTACAAAAATATACTACTTAAGACTTTTATTAACAAAATATCAATATACTTATATTTAATTACAAACTAAGTTTTTAAATTACATACATATCAAAACATTTAATTTTTATATTTAATTCAATTTTATTTTACGTATTTTCTCTCTCGTACTTTTAGTAATTCGTGCCTTTTATAGGGAGTATATTTAGGATTTTAATATTTATCAAATATTCTCTCTCCTAAACAGTTCCAAATTCACACGTTGATTACCTTTTTTTTCGTTTTTTAGGCATAGTGGAACTTTTTGGGATCATAATTAATTTTTTATTTTTGTTCTGATAAAGCTATTTTTTTTACCAACAAAGGGTGTACTTTTCAATATTGAGTGATAGTTTCAATAAAATCTTGAAAATATTTTGGGAAGTCAAAAGGGTTTCCTTCCATATTCTTCTTCAACTTTCTTAACCTTTAATCTTCTCATTCTTTTTCAACTTTCTTAACCTTTAATCTTCTCACAGAAACGTTTCACATGACAACTAATCTAAAAAATTGCCATTGTTCGATGGAAAGGACTCCACGTAAAAGTCCTAGACTTAACAAATCTGTGGTAATCGTTGATAGCCCGCCGATCAGTTCAAGACCATCTGGTAGATCTAATGAGTTTATTGTTATCAATTCTTCATCATCCTACAAAGTTCAACAAAAAGATGATTATGGGGCTGATACAAAATCTAAGGGTAAAGAAAAATTAGTAGAAGATCATTATCCACATGACAACGATTTTGAGGACGATATCCCCCTCTCTAAAAGATTAAGAGTAAATAATGATCAGGATTCAAAGGTATTTATTTATTTGATTAAATTTCTTTTTTTTTTGACATGCAAGTGTTGAATCTTATTCTTAATAAAAAGATTTGTAACATTAATTAATTTTTTATGCCCTAGAATGTTGATGGAGGTTCGGTGAGCAAAGTCATGAATGGTTTAAGTAAAAAATGGACTAGGTTTGTTAATAATAAAAGGAAAAAGGCATCACAAGTACCACTAAAGGTATGTTTTTACCGTCATTTTATAGTAATGTAATTTTTTATGCAAATATTTTTTTGCTTATATTATAAATTTTGCATTTTATGACTATTATAATTTATTGATTTTTAATATATTTTTTTTAGATCAAGAAGAAACAATCGCGTTGGTGCTCTTATGTTAATGTCAACGTTTTTGTTGATATAACAAAGCTACTTGAAAAAATTGGTAGTGTTCATTTGTTTAAATAGTCTCCTTTTGGTTATCTATTAGGCTTGTCCCAATTGAAAGTCCAACCTCAGTTTATTAGATGTCTTGTTCATCATTTAGCTAACAATCGGGATGACATGTTTGTGTTTGACATAAATGGTAAAGAAATGTATTTTGGGCTTAGAGAATTTTTGGTAATTACTGGTTTTAAGTGTGGTGGGTGTATGGTTTTTGATCATGATCAGAATAGTATATCTAAGTTACTTTCCAAATGTTGTTGATAAGGTTTTGAAAGCTAATTTCATAAGAGTGTTTAAAGAAGATGGGTTGATTCAGGAAGAAGACTTTTTTAATATGTCTATGATTTATTTCATTAGTACATTCATTTTGTCATCTCCACCACAATTGTCACATATTCCAAAAGATCACTTCTTATGTGTTGAGTCGGGACAGTACATTACGTACCCCTGGGGCAATCTCTCCTTTTTTAATATTCATCATTCTATATCGAGTCAAATGGCAAAAGATCCGGATTATGTGAAGTTTGAAGGGTTTCCTCTCGCATTGCAAATTTGGTTTTACGAATGTTGTAACAAAGTTGATGGTTCAATTGCAATTCATAAATCCAATCGAACGCCTAGAATATTCAATTGGGATATATCCAAAAAAAAGATATATTTTGACTATCTCCAGAAAGGAATGTTCAGAAAATACGACAATCAGGTAATAGAAGTTCTTTTGTTATTATTTATTAATTTTATTTTTTATGAGTAGTATATATTCACAATTTATTATTATTGTGTTAGTATACATTTGAAGATCTTGTGTTCATGGATGAGGAGCTTCATATCATTGAGTCGGAAAATCTTACTGTTTTGACTGATATGCCATTCAATAAGAAGAGTAAACACGACAGATATGTAAGGCAAAATCAGAATTTACAGACTCATTCTGTCGTTCGACAGAATGTTAAAGATTTGCCTCATAGTTCTGCACAAAAGGTTGGAAGTGATCCGAGTTTGTCATTTAATAAAAATTTGCAGAAAATTGCCCAAAAAGTTGTGAAGGTATAATTATAAATTTTATTTACTTTCTGTCAGAATTTTGGTTGAAGAAACATTAATGTCATTTTAATTTTTGTTAGGTTCGTAATGAGTTGGAAAAGTTTGAAAAAAATGTAGATGCTAAGTTTGTTGAAATGAAGGCTTTTATGGGTTCATCATTCAAATATATCATTCAAGAGTTGAAATATCTTCATAATGATGTTTCAACCAACAAAGATTTAGGTGGTGAACGGGTTAGTCTACTTATTAATATATGGACTTATTATTTACTTATAAAGTAATTTTTAGATCAAGATTATTATAAATGTTAATGTGGATACTTTGTGTTGATTTTAAATATTATTAATCTTCTTGTTGATTATATATCCGTAATTAGCTATATTGTTGTCTTATTGTAATAGTTGAATGACTCAAAATTTTATTTTTATTGAGAACATTAAGGTTGTTGTTGAGGATCAAAGAAAAGGAAATGTTGATGTTCAAAATGAACATTTGCAAGATTGTGGAGATAAAGATGGTGTCCAGACACCATCTTCGTTTCGTAATCATGTTTTTGATAACAATTGTAAGTTCTTTTTTGTTAGCTTAAATCTATGTTTTATAACTATTTTTAGTTCATCTCTGATTTGTGTTTAAAATTTCATAAAATATAGATACATAAATGATGTTTGTATATCTTAATAGGTGGTGTATCTGTTGATTTTGAAATAAATAGAAAAACTCCTACATTGGATGACTTTGTTATGCCCAATATGCGTGAATCACAGTTGGTTGCTCTTGAAACTGGACAAACATACGTGTCATCATTGGTAGATGTTGAATCTGAAAATATTTGTGTCACACCTTTGGAAGTTGCTAAAGCTGGAAAAACAAAGTTCAATCAGTTTGGTGTTATTGAGGGTGAAAACACATTTATCTCACCAGTTCAGCATGTTCGTACGAAGATTCCAGGAAAGTATGCCCAATCACCATACACAAACTTAAGTGAATCAGGTGGCACATCGGTGAACACAGTGAAGTACTGTTTATGGAGGCATCCTTTTGTAAATTACAAAGGGTTTGATATGTACAGTGAAGTTATCCTTCAATTTAAGAAATGGGTTGATAGCAAATTATCCAAGAAACGTGGAAAGTATGTATTGTTGTGTAATTGTATTTTACAATTTGTTCATTCACTTTATATGCTATAACTACTCATTTTGTTTTATAGGAAAACCAGTTTCTTCACTGCTGCTTCAAATCCAATCGATCCTCCTTTTGAGTTTGGTGTTGGTAGGGTGGATTTGATGGATTGGTTTCACCCTTTGGCTTATCCAGGACAGCCTTGGAGTGATTTGGTAATTTTTATGGTGTACCTCTATATTAAAGTAAGATTTGGTATTTGTTTTTTGTTGTGATTTTTAGTGATTGGTAAGTAAAATTGGCATCAATTTGTCACTGAAATCTGTGATTTAGTTCTATGGGTACAGTTGTTTTTGGTATGTATGTTAGGAAAATCAACTACTGACCGAAACATAGACTCCTAATTATAGTTTAATTATTACAATGACACAAACATATAATTTTAAATATAGTCTAATAGGTAATAATCAGATAATGGTAATTCTTTCAATCAAGTTGTGATATTATTTTATTGTTTGGTGTTAACTAATAAAACTTGATATGCAGCATGTTGATGTGATAATGTATTATCTTCGCAAGTTTTGCAAGTATGGTCCTGATAATAGTGCAAGAGTTACTACTACTGACCCTTTTTTCATCAGTTGGATTGTTCAAATTCATGATGCGTGGGAGGCCAATGGCAAAGATGAAAGTCTGATTAGTATACATCATGAGGTTGCACAATATATAAGAGGTGATAGGATTCTTGCTAATACTCCATGGGTGGATGTTGATCATGTATGCATTCCAGTCAATAGTAGTGCTGCATTCCACTGGTTTCTGATTGTTTTTTCCATCAGAAAAGGATGTTTATATATTTATGATTCTTTAAATGGTTATGGGGTTAAACATACCAATGCAATAACAAGTTTGGTTCAAAAAATATCTAGAATGATACCTTTGTTCCTAGTTGCTACTGATTATTATGCTTTAAGGAAAGACATTGACTGGAATACAGATGTGCATTATGCTGGAAGGCCAGCTGGTGATCCGTTGGTATATGGTAATCGTGAAAACATTCCACAACAATGCGACAATTCAACGTAAGTATAATGTGGCTTTTTTGTTGTTGATTATACTATGTATTGTACTAATTATGCTGATTGGGTAATATTTATAGGGATTGTGGTTTGTATACCTGTGCTATTGCTGAATATGTGTGTCGTGGAGATAGGAACGTATCTATGTCGGGTTTAAATGCTGAAAATCTTCGGTTGAGATTTGGAGCATTACTGTGGGAATATGGAAAGATGAAAATTGATACTAAATCTGTTAGTGAAGATGAAGCTTCTAACCAAGGTGGTCGGTCAAATCGGAGGGTTAAGGAGTAAAAAGTGTCATTTCTTAAGACAGAATTTCATGAATGTTTTATGCTATTGAATTTTTTTTGTAATTTTGGATAGTACTTTAGTTGCGTTTATGATTTTTAGTTCGTTGGATATTGTCTTTATTCTGTGATTATGCATTTATGTGGTTGTTTTTTTTATTAAATATTGTGATAAATTTATAGTGTGAGTTTGGTTTGTACATGTATGAGTTTGGTATAAATTTAGGTATAAATTGGGTTTTATCATTATTGAAAAATTATATTAAATGCTTGTATATTATCGCTTGGATTTCTTTCAAAGTTGCAGGTTGGTATACATACCAATGCGTTTACCCAGTTTGGTACTTTTTTTCTTTCATATGTAAGCCAATTTTTTTCTTTAGCATAGTGTGTTTTTTTTTGTTTCAATGTTAACCAAGAGTGTAGTCATAAGCCATTTATTGAAATATCAAAGTATTTTACCAAAAATTTAACCATTTAATGATTTAAAAAAAAAACAGTCAAAGAAATACCAAAGTATTTTATCAATATGTTAACCATTTAATAAACTTAAAATAAAACAGTCAAAGATTACATACCCTTAAACCAATTTTTAAAATTTATGATTTTATCAGGTTATCATCAATAAATGTTGGAAATATTTTTTATATTATTATTTACACCAATTCATATACTTAAAATACACTAAAATATGTACCATATTTTTATTTATGAGGTTCTAATTATATAGCATAGATCGTCAAACTTGTAGTTTTTTACACCACCAATTACACCAAATAATTTATTAATGCACTCATTTTAATTTATGTATGTTCATAAGTAAGATAATATACCATCATCATTATGACATTTGGTTTTAATACATACCATCATTTATGCCAAGCTATGTACCAGTTGTAACAAGAGTAAACCAATTTTACAGTAAGTGAGTGTATACCAATTATTATGATCCTTTATTTTTACCATATATTTGTTCTTATTTACCATAATTTTACCAAAAATTCGGCTTATATTTTTTATCAATATTTCTGGATATGTGACAACACGTAATCCAAAAGAGTTTATGATATCTACTAAATACAACTATTTATAACAACTATGTATTCAAAAATATGAATAAGATAACAAAAAGTAATCAACTTTGAAATAAGGTAATGCAATTAAGAAACAGTACATCTAATAAAAGTAATATAGTTTAACTGTATAACTGCAAAGTAAAAATAACAACAAAAATATCACAAAGCTAATTAACATGAGTATTTTTTGGGCAAGTCTTCTTGTTATGCCCAACTATACCACATTCACTACAGGTTACTTTCCTCTTCTTCCCCTCTCCTTCGGTGAATCCCTTTTTGTGATCATTTTTTGGAGGTCTGCCTTGTTGCTTTCTTGTAATTGGTGGTAATACTACCTCTTCCAAGACATGTGATGGAACATCCCAAGTGCTTTCGCAAGGCAAGGGTTCAATTGGTATTGCATATGTATCTTGATAATTCTTATTACTATAATAAGCTGAACAATAATCATCGCGATGTTTATTCCTATGTCTGATTACTGCAAGTGCATGACTACAAGGGAGCTCATCATGTTGAAATCTGCCACAACTACACATTCGTGTAATCAGACATACTCTAAACCTCTTTGCACCATCTGTAATGGTATGAAGGTGTATTGTTGATGCGCGCACCTTCATTTAAGAGCATTCATTATCAATAATAAAACCAAAACATAATATGCAAAGTAGAGAATTGTTAATACTTACAAGCATACGATGAGACAAATTTCTATTGTCCCAACATTTCATTGTATTTACTTGTCAAGGTTGTTGTAGTATTTCTACCTTCTTCATTGTGTTTCTCATTCCAAACTTCAATTGTTTTTCTAACAAATTCCAACAATGGTACCACTAGTAACCTTCTTCCAACAAGAATAGCGTTATTTAGTGACTCTGCAATGTTACTTGTTAGTGTCCAAGTCCTCTTTACTGGTGAATGTGCGCGTGACCATTTCTCATAATTTGCTTTTTGTAGATAAGCACGGTATTTTGGATTAATTTGATCCATCCTTGTCATCAATTCATCAAACTCTTGAACAGTGTAAGCTTTTGCTAAACTGAAGAATAATGGTCTAACCTCTTCTGTATCTCTGTATGTTTTCTTTAGTAAATTGGTCCATAGATGCAGTAGCATTCCAAATTCTCTTATTTCTATCAGAAACAAAGCACATATCTTCCCTTTCACCGAATGCATTTTTAAAATTCTCAAAGAACCATAACCATGAATCATCATTTTCTGAATCAACTATTCCGTATGCAAGCGGCAAGATGTGACCTATACAACAAATATCTTCAAAATAAATACAACATATATTGATTATATATAAAACAAATTAATGTTGTTGCGGTAATGGTATAAACAGTACCTCCTGGATCTAATGTGCTAGCTATCAACATTGTGCCTTCGTATGTTGATTTTAAATGTGTACCATCCACGACTACTATTGGTCGACAATACTCCCAGCCTCTTATACTTGNGAAGTGAACAAAGGGTCGTTCTAGACCAAAATTGATATTCCGAAGCTAACCTAGCTATCAGAATTTTCATCTGAGCACTACTTCCAAGAAGGTTTACTATTTAAAAATCTCCAACACAGGAAAACGAGCCTAAAACCTAAACGAACGACCAGGCGATCGAACAGTCAGTGCCAACAAGTCATAAATGACTTGGGGTCGCTACAGGAATGCTCTAAACGATGCAATGAATGCTTTAATTTAAAAATGACCTGGAGGGTCATTACAATAAATTTAAGAATAGTTTTATTTAGGTGAACAAATATTTGAAAACCAAATGTATTATTAAGAAAACTATATTAGCAAAGTTTTAGTTAGAGACATTATCATATTTTGATTCATATATAAAATAATTACAAAAACTACTTGCATTGACAATTTCATCAACCCTCGTGTCAACCCTACGGTTCAAGACTGATTGCTCTACATCAATCCAAATAAAGCAATCATCATACTTATGTTTGAACATGAATACAGGGTCTTCCACAAGTTTTTCAATATACGAATTTGACCCTCCAACAATAATTGGAACACATTGAGTCTTCAAAATTTTATCTATGTAGATATTGCACTTCAGACAAAAATCTTCGGCCGTGAAGTTTCAATCTGGCTCAATTTCACCTAAAAAATTGTGAAACAAAACAATTGTCAATTAATATTAACATTAAAATAAAGGAATCACAAAAAAATGTCTTTTTCAAATATGTATACCTAGCAAATAGTGTCGTACACCTTGTTTATCAGCGTGTGTGATCTTGTTGGTCACGATTTCAAGTCCTTTGTAGACTTGCATTTTGTCCGAGTTGATTATTTCTCCTCGAAAATGGGTGGCTAGGTCAACAGAGAGACGAGATTTTCCCGTTCTTGTTGCTCCAATTATGAACACCACTTTCTTCTTGTTGAACTTGTTGTTGTTGCTGACCTTGCCATAAAATAAAATTATAATAATAATTAGTTTTAAATAGTAAATAATATCATGAAAACCACTCATCCATACACTCATACATTAAAAAATGTTATAAATATAAAGTTAATAAGTAGAAACCTTGCTTGAGATGTAATAAACTATGTAAAATAATACATTTTTTTTATGGTGGTTATGAAATAGATTGCATTGAGCATTTATAGTAAAATGTATTTGTGGACTTATTAATTATCATGCCATATTCAGAAATACTGATATCTTTTAGGATAATAATAATGACTTTTGAAAAATGTATAGATATGTCAACTGGAATTTTGGTAATGACAAGTAAATAATTTTAGGATAAAGTAAACAAATGTACATTGTTTGGAGATCGCATTTAACTGGGCATTTATAGTAAAAATGTGATTATGAACTTATGAATTGGTATATACCAAATTTTTAAAAAAATCATATCTTTTAGGATAAGAATAATTCTTGAAAACAACCTACAGATTCGTCAGCTTGAATTTGGGTGATTAGGCTTAAATAATTTTAGAATGAAGTTTCTAGATGCACATTGTTATGAGATCACATACAAGATTGACGAAAATATGGATTTCAAAAGGATTGGAAATAGAACTCAATAATATTTCTGAAGGACTACATTCAAGTGATAATGCTTCAATTCATACACTATTTAACAACACGTCATAAGTGCTAAGTCTAATTTAATTAGAAGGGAAGGAACAATTATCGTTAACTATTTCAATTACAATTATTTATATTTACTTGTGCAACATGTAATAATAGATAAATATTTTATTGAATGAAGCTTCCATCATCGTGATTGAATTAGGTAGAATATATTTCCTTAAATGATCCGTACCGATAGATTGCAAATTTATTATACTCTCTTCTTTGTCTATGTAACAATTTTAAATTTGGAGTTAAGAATGTTATTCTTTAAGGTTAGAATCTTCCCAAACATTCATAGTCATTTATTTTTTCAGCCTATTACCTTGACATTAAGAATGATCTCATGGTATTGTGTAAGTAGGTATTTATAGTAATATATATTAAATATCAAAGAGTTGGAATTGGAAATGGCGCTTGGAGTGGACCTTAAAATAAATATTTTTATAAAGCTTAAATATTTACTCTATAAATAACAATGATTTTGCAGACAAGAATAGTATATATAGTTCGATACAAACTGTACAAAATAGGTCAAAAATTAAAGTGACCAAGAGAAACAATAACACAAGATAGAGATAATATTAGTTTATATACACTCAATACTAATATTGTGATCATCATTTTTGAGAAATATTTCCACAATATCTAGGCATTATTTCAAAACAGTATTCCTCCATGCTTCGTCAACAACTTCTTTTCTATCTTCTTTGAAAACGTCAGTAGCAATAATATGATGCACCTACCACATTTTATCATTTATTAATCGTTGAATCTTGTCAAGTTGGTTACAAATTAATATACAAGTATTACGCTTGATACTTGAAATTGAAGCTTGAAGAATCATCTTCTTTGATTTATCATCTCCGTCTATATATTTTTCTTCCCTTAAATATTTGGCCATTTCAGGGACACCAATGGACAGTCGGATTCCTTTGATGTAATCTGCATTTGGAATAAAAATTTGCCTCACCTCATCCACCAGCCCTACATGCAACATAAATTTAAGAATAGCTTTATTTAGGTGAACATATATTTGAAACCCAAAAGTATTATTAAGAAAACTATATAAGAAAAGTTTTAGTTAGAGTCATTATTATATTTTGATTCATATATAAAATAACTACAAAAACTACCTGCATTGACAATTTCATCAACCCTCGTGTCAACTCTACGGTTCAAGACTGATTGCTCTACATCAATCCAAATAAAGAAACCGTCATACTTATGTTTTAACATGAATACAGGATTTTCCACAAGTTTTTCAATATACGAATTTGACCCTCCAACAATAATTGGAACAAATTAAGCCTTCAAAAAAATTTCTAGGTAGATATTGCACTTCAGATAGAAATCTTCGGCCGTGAAGTTTGAATCTGGCTCAATTTCACCTAAAAAATTGTGAAACAAAATAATTGTCAATTAATATTCACATTAAAATAAAGGAATCACAAAAAAATGTCTTTTTCAAATATGTATACCTAGCAAATAGTGTCGTACACCTTGTTTATCAGCGTGTGTGATCTTGTTGGTCACGATTTCAAGTCCTTTGTAGACTTGCATTTTGTCCGAGTTGATTATTTCTCCTCGAAAATGGGTGGCTAGGTCAACAGAGAGACGAGATTTTCCCGTTCCTGTTGCTCCCATTATGAAGACCACTTTCTTCTTATTGAACTTGTTGTTGTTGTTGATGAAAGTATTCATTTTAGCTACACATAAAAAAAAATTATAATCATAATTAGTTTAAAATAGTAAATAATCTCATGAAAACCACTCATGCATAAACTCATACATTAAAAAATCTTATAAATATAAAGTTAATAAGTAGAAACCTTGCTTGAGATGTAATAAACTATGTAAAATAATATATTTTTCTTGATGGTGGTTATGAAGGAGATTGCATTGAGCATTTATAGTAAAATGTATTTGTGGACTTATTAATTATCATACCATATTCAGAAATACTGATATCTTTTAGGATAAGATCAATGACTTTTGAAAAATGTATAGATATATCAACTGGAATTTTGGTAATGACAAGTAAATAATTTTAGGATAAAGTAAACAAATGTACATTGTTTGGAGATCGCATTGAACTGGGCATTTATAGTAAAAATGTGATTATGAACTTATGAATTGGTATATACCAAATTTTAAAAAAAATCATATCTTTTAGGATAAGAATAATTCTTGAAAAAAACCTACAAATACGTCAGCTTGAATTTGGGTGATTAGGCTTAAATAATTTTAGAATGAAGTTTCTAGATGCACATTATTATGAGATCACATACAAGATTGACGAAAATATGGATTTAAAAAGGATTGTAAAAAGAACTCAATAATATTTCTGAAGGAATGCATTCAAGTGATAATGCGTGAATTCATACAGTATTTAATAACACGTCATAAGTCCTAAGTCTAATTCAATTAGAAGGGAAGGAACAATTATCGATAACTATTTCAATTACAATTATTTATATTTACTTGTGCAGCATGTAATAATAGATAAATGTTTTATTGAATGAAGCTTCCATCATCGTGATTGAATTAGGTAGAATATATTTCCTTAAATGATTCTTACCGATAGATTGCAAATTTATTATTTTCTCTTCTTTGTCTGTGTAACAATTTTAAATTTGGAGTTAAGAATGTTATTCTTTAAAATTCTTTAAGGTTAGTGTAACATCCCACAATTTGAAATAACTATGAAGAAGCTTGAAATTGGAAGTATTCAGTTTTGGAAAAAAATTCAGAATATGGAAATTTGGTCAAGTATGGAAAAAGATGAGTTTTTGGCCAAATTTGAACAGTTATAACTCCTAGTTCAAGATGAGTTACGTGTAGTTCCAGTTAAGTTTGCGAAGCTCGTGGAACGATATTTCCAACGCCGCCGAGTTTGCTCGATTCCGAGTTTGTATGAGTGAGTTGTGCCCATTGGAAGTTGGGGAGTTGGCAGGGAAATCCGTCCGGAAATTTTAAGGTCATTTTGGTCTTTTTACTAACTAATTCTTTTGGTTATATTGGTGTGTTGGACTGATTTTTACATCAGTTTGTCCCATTTTAAAAGAGTGAGAGTGAGGGTTTTGAGTGAAGAAGAGAAGAAGAAGAGAAAAAATGGAGATCAAGCAAGTTTCCGTCGTGGATATCGTCGGGGGTGATCCCTACTAGGTATGTGAGTTCATAATGTTGGGTTGATCTTTTCCCCGACACGCTAAACTTGTTTTATTTTCAAGAAAAGATTGGTTGTGTTGTTGTTGAAGTTGTTTGTTATGTTGTTGATGTTGTTGATTGTGTTGTTGAAGTTCTTGTTGATTTGGGTCATGATTTGGTTGTGTTTTTGAGTTGAATCTCTTGTATGTGGAGGGATTTTATGATCCTTAGTGTTTGGGGTTGAAACCTTTGAAGTTAGGGTGGTTTAGAGTTGGAGAAAAGAGGGAGAAAAGTCGGATTTTTTCTGGGGAAGGGGCTGGCGCGTCGCGTCTGCCAGCGCCCCCCAAAAGGGACTCTGAAGTCCAGCCTTTGGGGCGGTGCACCTAGCAGAGCGCCAGCAGGCCCCTTCTGAGCTTCGAGGGCTGGCGCTCCGCACCTTGTAGAGCGCCAAGGACGCCAAGTTCCCCTATTCTTTTCACACTCTCTCATGCATGTTCCTTGGTATTGTATCTATGTTTAATAGTTGTTTCCGACACTCTAAGGTACATTTAAACCTCCCGAACTAATCCATAATCCAATTCAAGGCAAGTTAGGATCAAAGTCAAGTGAAGTTAGAAGTCAAGTAAAATTAGAGCCAAGCTTAGAAGTTAAGTGTCACGCCCCGAGCCTACACCCTGGGCGGGACCGGCACCCGGAGACTATTTGTGGCCCCAAGCAAACCCTTTGCCTGGCTTTCTTAACTCAGCAGAAACCTAACTCAACAGAATAGCTCAAAACCATGCAAGGTTATGAAATAACTTAACTGATGCATAACATGCCAAAAGGCAACTCGTGTCTCAAAATAGAATATTTAGATATATACATAGATAAGAGACTCAATACTAACTAACTGACTGTCTATGAAGCTTCTAAAATACTGAGATGGATGTTGGGACAGACCCCGCATCATCCTAATAAAACAAAACTAGGAACACAAAATATATGAGTCCTCCGAAAATCAAGGAGGCTCACCACTGACTATGGAGTGCTCAGCTGGATCAACGGCGTACTGGATGCTGATCCTGGGTGCTTGCGTCTGCATCATAAAATGATGCAGGCCAACTGGCATTAGTACATGGAATGTACGAGTATGCGAGTTGGAAAGCTAAATCACAACTTAAGCTTGAAAGGGATACAAAAGAGAACTTACCTTGGCTCTGTACGACTCATGTATAACTGAACTCAATGTAAAGCAATAAGACACATGCAATACATATAAAGCTTGTAAAACAATGTAAACAACTTAGTTCGTTAAGGATAAAACGATAACAAACTCAACTTTACTTATATAAAAGTAATATAGCTTTTATGGGAGGTTCTTTAACCGACAACCACCACTATGAGCCCTAGTGATGATACAACGCTTTACTTCACGTTGCCCAAGGACCATCCTATACCTTGGCGTGATATAGGACCTTACTTTTTCTTAGTGGATCCACTAGCCTAATCTTACGTGATCATCTAAAAAGAATGATACGTCAAGTCCCATGTTGGCGCATGGTTCTTATGGAGAGTTGAGTTAATATGAACTCGTGTCCCCAATTCGGTGCTCAATACTACTCCCGAAAATACTTTGGCTCATAAGTGTCTTTAAACACATCTTTCTTTGATTGAAATAATTACTCAAAACTTAGCCCAAAGGCTCTTTTGGAAAACATGGTTCCTTTCTTACTTAAATGTAAAAAAAAAACATTTAGAAACTTCTTTGGGAAGTACATAGTTCCCTAATAACTTTGGAGAAATGGACTCGACTTTATGCTCTTTGACTTAACTTGACTTGAAACTCTTTACTTAACTTGGAACTCTAAACTCTTTACTTGACTTGAAACTTGAAACGAAGTTAAGACGTTCAATAATGACTCTTGAAAAGCTTTAAAGACTTGTTTGGACTTACTTCTTAACTTTGCTTGACTTGACTCTAACTTCACTTTGACTTGATACTAACTCTCCTTGAATTGGATTATGAATTCAAGGTGTTTGATCACTTGATATGGAGGAGTTCTTGATGTTTAAACGTACCTTGGAGTATCGGAAACAACTACAAAACATTGGTACAATACCATGGAACATGCATGAAAGAGTGGGGAATAGAAGGGAGAACTTGGCGTCCTTCGCGCTCTGCAAGGCGCGGAGCGCCAGCCCTCAAAGTTCAGAGGGCCAGCTAAGGCGCTCTGCAGGGCGCGGCGCCCCAAGGGGTGAAGTTCAGAGCACTTCTTCGGGCGCGACGCGCCACCCCTTTTCCCCAACCACTTCGAATTTTCTCCTTCTCTTCTCCAACTCTAAGCCACCCTAACTTCAAAGGTTTAAAACCCAACCACTAAGGATCATAAAATCCCTCAACATACAAGAGATTCAACTCAAAAACACAACCAAATCATGTCCCAAATCAACAAAAAACTTCAACAACATCAACAACACAACCCAACAACTTCAACAACACAATCAATCTTTTCTCAATAATAAAAGGATCTTGGTGTGTGGGGGGAAGGATCAACCCACACTATGAACTCACATACCTAGTAGGGATCACCCTCGACGATATCCACGATGGAACTTGTTTGATCTCCTCTTCGTCTTCTCTTCTTCTCTTCTTCTTCTCTTCTTCACTCAAAACCCTCACTCTCACTCTTTTAAAATGGGATAAAAATGATCTAAAAATCAGTCCAACACTACAATATAACCAAAGGAATTGGTTAGGGAAAAGACCAAAATGCCCTTAAAATTTCCGGACAGATTTCCCTGCCAACTGCCCAACTTCTAAATGGCATAAATTACTCATACGAACTCCGAATTGAGCAAACTTGGTAGCGTTGGAAAGATCATTCACCTAACTCATCCTGAGCTAGAATTTATGGCTGTTCAAAGTTGGCCAAAAACTCACTTTTTCCCACACTTAATCAAAATTTCCAGTTTTTTAAATTCTTTCCAAAAATGAAAATTTCCAATTTTAAGCCTTTTCGTAGTCATTTCACATTGCCGGATGTTACATTAAGCAGGTCAAGCAAGTATTTAAAGCCGTTCAAGAGTCTTTGGTGAATGTTTTAACTTCATTTTTAAGACTCAAGTTTCAAGTAAAGTAAAAGGGTATAGAGTTTCAAGTCAAGAAAAGGGTATAGAGTTTCAAGCCAAGTGAAGAGTTTCAAGTTAAGTCAAGAGCATAAAGTCGAGTCCATTTCTCAAAAGTTATTAGGGAACTATGTATTTCCCAAGGAAGTTTCTAAATGTTTTTACATTTGAGTAAGAAAGGAACATCGATTCCAAGAGAGCCTTTGGGCTAGATTTTGATTAATTATCTCAAACTAAAGAAAGATATGTTTAAAACACTTATGAGCTAAAGTATATTTTTGGGAGTAGTCTTGAGCACCGAGTTGAGGACACGAGTTCATATTAACTCAACTCTCCATAAGAACCATGCGGCCAACATGGGATTTCTCGGGTCATACATTTTAGATGATCACCGAAATTTAATCTAGTGGATCCACTTAGTAAAGATAGCTTCCTATATCACGGCCAGGTATAGGATGGTCCTTGGGCTACGTGAGGTAAAATGTTGTACCACCACTAGGGCTCATAGTGGTGGTTGTCGGTTAGAGAATTTCCCACTAAAGTTAAATTATTTTATATAAGTAAAGTTGAGTTGTTATTGTTTTATCATTTACGAGCTAAGTTGTTTACAATGTTTTAAAAGCTTTATATATATTGCATGTGTCTTATTGCCTTATATATATTGGGTTCAGTTATTCATGAGTCGTACAAAGCCATGGTAAGTGCTCTCTTGTACTCCTTTGAAGCTTAAGTTATGGTTTAGCTTTTCAGCTCGCATACTCGTACATTCCATGTACTGATGCCAGTTGGCCTGCATCTTGTTATGATGCAGACGCAGGCACCCAGGATCAGCATCCGGCACGCCGTTGATCCAGTGGAGCACTCCAGAGTCAGTGGTGAGCCTCCTTGCTTTCCGGAGGACTCGGTTATTTTGTTCTCTTAGTTTTGTTTTATTAGGATATTGCGGGGTCTGTCCCAACATCCATCTCAGTATTATAGAGGCTTCATAGATAGTCAGTCAGTTAGTATTGAGTCTCTCATCTATGTATATATGTAAATATTCTATTTTGAGATTCGAGTTGCCTTTGTGGCCAGATTTTATAAGTTAGGTTATTTTATAACCTTGCATTGCATTGAGTTATTCTATTGAGTTAGGTTTCCACTGAGTTAAGAAAGTCAGGCCAAGGGTTCGCTTGGGGCCAGCAATGGTCTCCGAGTGTCGGTCCCGCCCAGGGTGTAGGCTCGGGGCGTGACAAACTTGGTATCAGAGCATAGAGTTCAAAAGTCCTAAGAAGTTTATGAAGCCTTGTCTGTAAAGTCCTAGTTATGTGTGAAGCACGCCACATCTATAATTGGGAGGCTGCAACATTTAGGAAGATTTCCCATTTTTTTCACACTCATCTCGTGCGTTAGAGTTTATCTCTAAAGAGTTTCTTCCTAATCTGTGCTTGCATGTGTTTTAGATAGTCATGTCTCCACGAAGAGTTGGCAGAGGGCATCTTCCTAGACATTATGTGGATGAGCAAGTGTTACCTTATGCCCCGGGAGTGCAAGATCAAGGGGAAGTTTCTAATGCCGAGTTTAGAGAGGCAATTAGGATTCTGAGTCAAGCTATAACTAATCAGATTGGTCAGCAAAGGGGAGCTCGACATGAAGGAGCTGACACTTCAAGGATTCGTGAGTTCTTGGGGATGAATCCTCCGAGTTTCATGGGTTCGAGCACTATTGAGGATCCAGAAAACTTCATTGAGGAGTTGAAGAAGATTTTTGATGTGACGCATGTGGCAGATATTGAGCGGGTTGAACTAGCTGCATATCAATTGAAGGATGTTGCTAGAACTTGGTTCGACTAGTGGAAAAGGGGCAGAGCTGAGAATGCACCACCTGCGAGTTGGGCCTATTTTGAGGAAGCTTTCTTGGGGCATTTCTTTCCTCAAGAATTGAAAGAGGCCAAGGTACGTGAGTTCCTCACACTTAAGCAGGAGTCTTTGAGTGTTCATGAGTACAGTCTGAAGTTCACACAACTATCCTGCTATGCTCCGGAGATGGTGGCGGCCATGAGAAATAGAATGAGTTTGTTCGTAGTTGGACTGTCTCGGTTGTCGAGTAAGGAAGGTAGGGCTGCAATGCTTATCGGGGACATGGACATATCAAGGTTAATGGTCTATGTACAGCAGGTTGAGGAAGAAAAGCTGAGGGACAGGAAAGAGTTCAGAAGTAAGAGGGCCAAAACCGGTAATGAGTTCGGGCAGCATAAAGGTAATGTGAATCGTCCGTCCTTCCAACCAAGGCAAAAGGAACCTGCTCCATCATCTGCTAGAGCACCTGCACCCCGACATAGAGGGGAATTCAATGGCCATAATTCGAAGGACTTCAAGGCTAGACCAGTACAGCCTTCAGGTAGTGTGGCACAAGGAGGTAGTTTGTTTCCTGCATATGCTAGGTGTGGTAGAGTTAATCCAGGGAAGTGTCGTCAGGGTCAGACAGGTTGCTTTAAGTGTGGACAAGAGGGTCACTTCATGAAGGAGTGCCCTAAGAATAAGCAAGGTAGTGGAAATCTGGGCAGTAGGGCCCAATCTTCTTCAGTTGCTCCCCCAGACAGGACAACACCTAGAGGAGCTACTTCTAGTATAGGCGGAGGAGCGAACCGCCTTTATGCAATCACCAGTTGCCATGAGCAAGAGAACTCTCCAAATGTTATCACTGGTATGATCAAAGTCTTTGCTTTTGATGTGTATGCTTTGCTAGACCCAGGAGCAAGTTTATCTTTTGTAACCCCTTAGGTTGCAAATCAGTTTGATGTTCTTCCTGAAATACTTTGTGAACCCTTTTGTGTTTCTACACCTGTTAGGGAATCTATTCTAGCAGAAGAAGTCTATCGTGATTGTCCTGTTTCCATCAATCACAAGGGCACCATAGATGATTTGGTTGAGTTAGACATGGTAGATTTCGGTGTCATTCTAGGTATGGACTTGCTTCATGTTTGTTATGCATCGATAGATTGTAGAACTCGAGTGTTCAAGTTTCAGTTTCTGAGCAAGCCAGTCTTAGAGTGGAGTTATAGTTCAGCAATACCTAAGGGTCGTTTCATTTCGTACCTTAAGGCAAGAAAGTTAGTTTCGAAGGGTTGTATCTATCACTTAGTCTGAGTTCATGACTCTAGTGTTGAGATACCTCATTTGCAGTCAGTTCCTATAGTAAGAGAGTTTCCATAGGTTTTTCCTGATGATCTACCCGGAATTCCTCCTGAGAGAGAAATAGATTTCGGCATAGATCTCATTCCAGATACTCGTCCTATCTCTATTTCGCCTTATAGAATGGCACCAGCAGAGTTGAGAGAGTTGAAAGAGTAGTTGAAAGATCTCCTAGATAAAGGTTGCATTCGACCGAGTGTCTCGCCTTGGGGCGCTCCGATCTTGTTTGTGAGAAAGAAAGATGGTTCCCTTAGAATGTGTATAGATTACCGCCAGTTGAACAAGGTTACCATCAAGAATAAGTACCCTCTTCCGAGGATTGATGATCTTTTCAATCAGCTTCAGGGTGCCACTTGTTTTTCAAAGATTGACCTCAGATCAGGATATCATCAGTTAAGAGTAAGGGAATGTGATATTCCAAAGACAGCTTTCAGGACCAGATACGGTCATTATGAGTTTTTTGTCATGTCTTTTGGTTTGACCAATGCACCGGCAGCTTTCATGGACCATATGAATAGAGTCTTCAAACCTTATTTAGATATGTTTGTTATCGCCTTCATCGATGATATACTAATCTATTCAAGGAATGAAGAATATCATGCTAGTCATCTCAGAATAGTTCTCCAGACTTTGAAAGATAAGGAGTTGTATGCCAAGTTCTCTAAGTGTGAGTTTTGGCTTAAGAATGTGGCATTCCTAGGCCACATTGTGTTCGGTGATGGAATTAAAGTTGATACTCGAAAAATTGAAGCAGTGCAAAATTGGCCTAGACCCACATCTCGGACTGAAATTAGGAGTTTCTTGGGTTTAGCTGGCTATTATAGAAGGTTTGTTGATGGGTTCTCGTCTATTGCATCTCCTTCGACCAAGTTGACTCAGAAGACAGTGAAATTTCAATGGTCTGAAGCTTGTGAGAACAGCTTTCAAGAATTGAAAAAGAGATTGATTACAGCTCCAGTTTTGACGTTACCAGAAGGTACTCAAGGTTTTATGGTATATTGTGATGTATCTAGACTCGGTTTGGGTTGTGTATTAATGCAGAATGGCAAGGTCAAAGCTTATGCCTCCAAACAGTTGAAGGTTCATGAGAAGAACTACCCAACCCATGACTTAGAGCTAGCTGTTGTAGTATTTGCTTTGAAGATATGGTGTCATTAATTGTATGGTGTGCATGTTGACATATTCACTGATCACAAGAGTCTTCATTATGTACTTACTCAGAATGAGCTTAATCTCCGACAGAGGAGGTGGTTAGAGTTACTCAAGGATTATGACATGAGTATTCTTTACCACCCATGTAAGGCTAATGTTGTTGCTGATTCTTTAAGCATGTTGTCTATGGGTAGCACCGCCTATAATGAAGAAGGAAAGAGAGAGTTAGCAAAAGATGTGGACAGACTAGCACGCCTGGGAATCAGACTTATGGATTCCACAGAGGGAGGTATAGCAGTGACGAACGGGGCCAAGTCATCATTAGTGTTAGAAGTGAAAGAGAAACAAGATCAAGATCCCATTTTGCTTGAGTTGAAGGCAAATGTTCAAAAGCAAAGAGTATTAGCTTTTGAACAAGGGGGAGATGGTGTATTGAGGTATCAGTGTAGGTTGTGTGTACCTATGGTAGACGGACACCAAGAGAAGATTATGGAGGAAGCTCATAGCTCCAGATATTCCATTCATCCGAGTTCCACAAAGATGTATCATGACTTGAGAGAAGTTTATTGGTGGAGTAACATGAAGAAGAGCATTGCTGAATTTGTTGCAAAATGTCCAAATTGCCAGCAAGTGAAAGTTGAACACCAAAGGCCCGGTGGTTTGGCTCAGAGGATAGAACTTCCAGAATGGAAATGGGAGATGATCAATATGGATTACATCACAGGGTTGCCTAAGTCTCGCAGGCAACATGATTCTATTTGGGTAATTGTCGACCGAATGACAAAGTCAGCTCATTTTCTACCGGTAAAGACTACCTTTTCAGCAGAAGATTATGCCAAGTTGTATATTCAAGAAATAGTGAGATTTCATGGAGTCCCAGTCTCCATTATTTCAGATATAGTGCACAGTTTACTGCACAGTTCTGGAAATCTTTTCAGAAAGGCTTGGGTTCAAAGGTAAATTTAAGTACTGCTTTTCATCCTCAAACTGATGGACAAGCAGAGCGTACTATTCAGACTTTAGAAGATATGTTGAGGGCTTGTGTAATCGATTTCAAAGGGAGTTGGGATGATCACCTGCCTCTCATTGAGTTTGCCTACAACAACAGTTATCACTCTAGCATCCAGATGGCTCCATGTGAAGCTCTTTATGGGAGAAGATGTAGATCTCCTATCGAATGGTTTGAAGTTGGTGAAGCACAGTTGATAGGACCAGATTTAGTTCACCAAGCTATGGAGAAGGTGAAAGTGATTCAAGAGAGGTTGAAAACGGCACAGATTCGCCAGAAATCCCATACTGATGTTAGGAGAAGGGTGTTAGAGTTTGAAATAGATGATTGTGTATATTTGAAAGTTTCACCCATGAAAGGGGTTATGAGGTTTGTTAAGAAGGGGAAACTTAGTCCCCGGTATATTGGACCTTACCATATAGCCAAGAGAATTGGCAATGTTGCTTATGAGTTGGAGTTACCATAGGAACTAGCAGCGATTCATCCGATATTTCATATCTCTATGTTGAAGAAGTGCATAGGCGATCCTTCATTGATCCTGCCGACTGAAAGTGTTGGGATCAAAGATAGCTTATCTTATGAAGAGATTCCTATTCAGATTCTAGACCGTCAAGTTCGTAGGTTGAGAACGAAAGATGTAGCATCAGTTAAGGTCCTTAAGAGGAACCAGTTTGTTGAGGAAGCTACTTGGGAAGCCGAAGAGGACATGAAGAAGAGGTATTCATATCTCTTTGAATCCAGGGAAATTGTAGATCAAGGTACTAATTTCCTTCTTAGTGCTCTTTATAATTTAATGAGCATGTTGTTGTTGCTGTATTTGCATGATTGCTTGTTGGGTGTTTGAATTAACGTTGCACCCTTAGCCTTGTAAGAGTAACCTCATTTGAGGACGAATGTTCCCAAGGGGGAGATATTGTAACATCCGACAATTTGAAATAACTATGAAGAAGCTTGAAACTGGAAGTAGTTGTATAAATTTGGCTAAGTATAGAAAAAGATGAGTTTTTGGCCAACTTTGAAAAGTTATAACTCCTAGCTCAGGATGAGTTAGATGTATTTCCAGTTATGTTTGCGAAGCTCGTGGAACGATCTTTCCAACGCTGCTGAGTTTGCTCGATTCCGAGTTTGTATGAGTGAGTTGTGCCCGTTGGAAGTTGGGCAATTGGCAGGGAAATCCATCCGAAAATTTTAAGGGCATTTTGGTCTTTTCACTAACTAATTCTTTTGGTTATATTGGTGTGTTGGACTGATTTTTAGATCAGTTTGTCCCATTTTAAAAGAATGAGAGTGAGGGTTTTGAGTGAAGAAGAGAAAAAGAAGAGAAGAAGAGGAGAAATAGGAGATCAAGCAAGTTTTCATCGTGGATATCATCGGGGGTGATCCCTACTAGGTATGTGAGTTCATAGTGTTGGGTTGATCCTTTCCCCCACACGCCAAACTCGTTTTATTTTCAAGAAAAGATTGGTTGTGTTGTTGTTGAAGTTATTGGTTGTGATGTTGATGTTGTTGATTGTGTTGTTGAAGTTCTTGTTGATTTGGGACATGATTTGGTTGTATTTTTTAGTTGAATCTCTTGTATGTGGAGGGATTTTATGATCCTTAGTGTTTGGGGTTGAAACCTTTGAAGTTAGGGTGGTTTAGAGTTGGAGAAAAGTGGGAGAAAAGTCAGATTTTCTGGGGAAGATCTAGAAGATAATGAATCAACTATCAATATGGAAGGTATGAATATTCAAAATATAAATGAAGAAGACTACGAAGTAGACTTATCGATACCAAAGGTTAAAGATTTACATCAAGAAAATAAAACAACTTTGTTTAAATGTAAAGATTGTAAAATAGGAAAAATAGATATCTCTACAGTAGAAAAACACTTTAAAGAATGCAAATTTAGAATAGATAATTATGGGTATAGACAAAAAGAGGACACCCAAGAAGAAAGCGATGACGAGACAACACGCAGTCTAAAAGAATTCATGGAAACCGTTTATTCTAGTTCAAGTCCCTTGCAAAAGACAACCCCCATAATACCAGTAGAATATACTATAGGTAATTTACCATGACACAGGGTATATAGGTAAGACCCGGCAACAGAACCAGAAATGGTTAGAGCAATAGGAACAAAAATGCCAATAGAGGCCCTTATCAAACTTCAAGACGGAGGAGATAGAGGAAAGATATTAAATATAGCAGCTCATGACCCTTAATTATGAAACACAGTAATAGATGTATGGAAAGGAATAGTGGTAGCAGATTACATACATCATTATAGTGAAACAAATACAGAAACTATGCATAGGTACATGGAAACCTTTTTAGGAGAATCAATCAAAGGAGTGTGGGAAGCGTACAAAGTAGCTTACCCTCAAGAATTCCAAGAACTAGTAAACATGGGACCAAACCCATATAATTTCACTAATAAAATACACAGCCTAGTAACAGGAGAAGACCCAAATAGTGGATTAGTAGTTTTACAAAAGAATGCACTAATAAAACTAGAACAACTTAGTATTACAAATTGGAGCCATATAAAAAACTTATTGGAAGACTACTTTTACTATTGCGCTATAAGCGGCAATGCGTTTGACCAAAGCTTGGGAAAAAAGCTTTTTAACAATCTCCCTGGAGCCTTAGGAAGAGAAATAGAAGAAAGATAGAGCAAAAGAGAAGGAGTTATGCAAAATCCAAATGCTAATTAGTCTATTGGACATAAAATACAGCATGTTATGAAAATATTACAAGAAAAATGTACAAATATACAAATGCAAAAACAATTAAAACAAAATGAGACAGGTTTTTGTAAAAATATATATATAAAACAAAGCTATGATCAAGGTACACCAAAAAGAAAATACAAAAAGACGTATCAAAATAACCAAGACTATAAACCAAGGAAAAACTATTATCTAAGGAAATCTACGGCAAGAAAGCCTTATCTAAATAAAGATAGACATGTGAGAAAGCATAATAATAATAGAATCTATAAAAATAAACTATCTTGTTTTACATGCGGAAGTGAAGAACATCTAGCTAATATTGTCCAGGTAGAAATAATAGTAGAACAAGAAATGCCCAACTTATAGAAGATTTCCAAGAAACCCTGATAAATGTAGATGAATACATGTCAGATAATGAAAGTACATATTCAATAATAAGAATAGACGCTTTAGAAGGAAGACAACAAGATTCGTCTGATTCAGAAAAAGAAACTTTAATAAACGAAATAGGATTAGAAAAATTAGATTTAAATATCAAGGATTTTACATTTGTCAATATACAATGCGATCACCAATTTTCCAAAGGAAAAGGTTTAGATAGTCAAAAATGCTTTAATTGCACAGGATACCCCAGTAAAGACAGAAGAGCTAAATGTATGAATTGCTATATAGAAGGATGCCTTATGTGCATTGAAAAGATATTTAACATCAAAGTTATAGACCAGACAATAAAGGATTGATACCAATAAAAATACGTTTAAATATAGTAAAAATATGTTAAATTTTTTTATCTATTAATCAAGTTGTGATATTTAAATAGGTTGCGTTTGTAAAAATATGTTGTAAAATCCTACTCAGTACTCCCTCTTCCTGCTCCGTTATCTTGTTTAGTAGTGATTTGTTACTAAATCTATGTAATTTCTCCCAAAATTACTTTTTTTTTACTCTGTTCATCTCTTTTCCTTAACCCATGTTCTTAGCACCTGCTTCTTTAACCATACCCTGGGATATACGGTCCTTTCGGTTTTCTAACCATGGCAGACTTTCAACCTCCATAGGTATTTACAGGTTAATCCATCGGAGTTACTAAGAAGATAAGGAACTAACCATATACTAAGAGTAATTTAAACATTATATGAACATCATAGTAATATAAACATTATATTCATAATAACAATAAATAATAATTTCTACATAATAGAGGGAGAATCTTACAAAGATCTAGAAAACTGATAACTACTTACATGATAATGGCCAGAAAGAGGTTTCCCTTTCGGGAGTCCCCGGGTGACCTTGCAGTTACTTGAAAATTAAAACAGTCACACACTTTGTATACAAACACTTACTCACTCTTTTTTTTTTGAAAGGGAAGGGGAATATGTAAACTACTAACTCTTACAAGAACTGAATTAGTATTTCTTCTTTGCTCAATGCTCTGCTTGTACTTCGCTCTATCTTCTCTTCTTTGCAAATGGTTCTATTTATAGGAGTAGATCCGGATTTAAATTTGGATTTCAAATTTTGAATAAGCTTTCTTTACCTGTCGGGTGCTCTTTGGGCCCCATCGTCACATGGCTTGTGAAACCTTTTCAAAATTTAATGGTCCTTCTTTGTCTTCTTGTGGTAGTGGAGTCTTCTTTATTGGTAGTGGACATGTAGTGGAGTCTTTTTTATTATAATGGCTTGTGATGTCATGGCTTACATATTTACTTTGTCTTCTTGTGTTGACATCATTGCTTACGTATTTCTCTATGTATCCAGGTTGTGTAACACTATTAAATCAAAACTCATCCCTGAATCATTGTCTTCATTTGGGTAGTAGTGTCGATTAAATTGGTCTATTGATTGATCATTTTCATCACTTCTACTCTCTGTGTCTTCGTGGTCAGAATCTGCTGGCTCTGGCTCGGGAGTTTCTCATATAATTTTTTCTTGTATTACCTCCTTAGTCTTTTCTGTGAGTAACTTGTAAAGGGAACTTTTTATTATTTTTTCTATCCTTTTCTTTTTCTTTTTTGAAGGAATCCCTTTGTCTTTTTGCTCGTTCTGCTACTGTACTGAAACTTGCTGGCAGAATTCTTACACTTTTGGGTAAAGTGACAACCATCAACGGATTTGATGAGTCTTTACCCGCTACCGTTTGAACAGGACTAGTTGTACCTCTAGCTGGTACAATAGTTTTTTCTACATTCGTTGGGGAATGTACATCCGTCTTATCCATTTGGTAATGAGATGGAGAACTCTTTAATGGTATGGTTTGATCGGTATTTCCAAGTAAAAATCTTATCCTCTCTTGTAATGAGTAGATATGTTGTGTCATTTTTCCTTTTTCAGTTTCTAGTCTCTCGATTGTCTGATTTAGTCTTTTGAATCCTTCCGTCATTGAAGAACAATGATCGCAGAAAATTATTTTGTCTGTGTCTTTTTGAATGTTGTATTGCAAAGATGGTCTTGGAGTTTGTCTCAAAGCTAGGCTTATAAAATAATTAGGCCCAAGAGTTCCTCTAGCATAGTCTAGTGCTTCATTCAAATCATTGAATCCTTTAAAAAGTGGGGTAGGAAAGTCTTTGATTTAGTCTATCACTTCTATCCATGTCTGGAATACTCCTTGCAATCTCCCTTGGACTACTACATAAAATCTGAATTTTTTGTCTTCATTTTTGTTTGTAAAATAATGGCTTAATGAATTTACTACTGAAATGATATAAATGTTGTCTCTAGGAATCTTGTTGTATGCTATCCATAGGTTGTCTATTAGGCATCTTTGAGGTCTATCTATCTTCGTTTCTGGTTTTACCCTGAAACTTAGATTAGATGGAGGATAGAAAATTAGAATTTGTTTCCCAAAATATATTCTTTCCATGCTTGTCGTCTTTAATAGTCTGCAGATACATGTCTTTGTCTCTTTGTCCACTGGAACTTGAACTGGATGCTTTGTCTTTATCTTTGCATGTACTCATTCTGAAAACAAACAATTAGTTTTCATAAGTCTGCTTAGTTGATCTACTAATGAATTATCTTTTACCTTTATATGTTCTAAAGATAGTATATTGATGTAGCGTCTAAAAAATTTAGCCATCTTTTTTACTACTATTCTTTCCTTCTATTTTTTGGTGGAATTTTACAATAGTCCTGTAGTCAGTTCTTACCAAAATTTCTTTTTATTAATAATGTATAATTTAAAACTTATTTATACCATATATAACTGCTAAAATTTCTGCAGCTACTCATATTTCCTTTTTCTTTGTATTTTCCAGTGTGATAAGCGCAAATTTTTTCATCTTTTTTGCCTCCATATTTATTGTTTTTTGTTTTTAATACTGCTCCCCATCCTTCTAGACTTCCATCTGTTTCTACTATTGGGTAGTCGGTTTCTAGTGGGAGGGCCAAATCTGGTATATTTTTAACCATTTGTTTGAGTTTTTGTACTAGTTTTATGTCTTCCATATTAAATGTTTTTTGCCCATGAATTCCTATTTTAGAGTATAAGGGTCCTGCTACTTTCCCTAGATCTTTTATGAAACTTCGCGCATAATTTAATATTCCTACAAATTTTTGTAAGTCTTTAGTGTTGTCTAATTTATCAGGCATGTCGAGGACCTTTTTAGCTATATGGGGTTGTAATTTTATCTTTCCATTTCCAATTTCCACCCCTAAAAATTTTATAAGAGTCTTACATAATTCCATTTTCTTTTTGCTAATTATAATTTCATTGTCTACGAACAGTTTAAACACCGTTTGTAAATGTCCTAGATGTTCATTGGTATTGTTACTAAATACTAAGATATCGTCTACATGAACTAAAATAAAGTTTTTATAGTCTCTAAATATATTATCCATCTTTCTTTGAAAGATCGAAGGAGCTGTTTTTAAACCGAAGGGCATTACCAACCATTCGAAATGTCCTTCTAGGCAAGTAAAAGCTAACCATTTTATGCTATCTTCATGCATTTTGACTTGCCAATATCCGGATTTACAATCAAACTTACTAAAAAAATTTCTTCCTTGTATTCGATTTATTAATTCTGATTTGTCTGGCAATTTATATCCATCCATTCTAGTATTGTCATTAAGTATTTTGTAGTTTATTACCATTCTAGCTTTTCCTCTTAGTATTTCATTATGATTTCTTACAATAAATGCGACTGACCTATGTTTTGAAGTCGACCTTCTTATTACCCCTAAATTTAGTAATTCTTTTATTTGATCTTCAAATTCTCTCAGGTCTTCATTTGTGGATTCTATTGAAGCAGTTTTAACAGTATACTCTGGGTTAATAATATCAAGTCTGCAAGTTATATGATTGGCTTCCCAGTGCTTCAAGGGTCTTTCTCCAATTATTTCTAATTTATCTAAGCTGGAAATTACTTCCTCTAGGTATTTCTGATTTTTTATGACTCCTATATGTTGTAATCCTTTTCTGAAATTATAAAGTTCTGTATTTATTTCTATTAGATCGTAACTTCTTTCTATTTATATATCAGATAAACTTAGTTCTAATAATTCAATTTCTTTAATTTCTTCTTTGATAACATGTATTTTAGTTCAATTGCACTCTTCTCCTTTATTACATTTTAATGTATTTTTATTAGATTTATCAGTATTTTTAAGATACCTTGAATTTGTTGGAACTGGTTCCGTTGTTATGTAGGTTTGAGTTATATTTTTAGAAAATATTACTCATTCTCTAGTAAGGAGACAGCTTCCGTTGTTATGTAATAAGAAGTCTAAGCATAAAACAAAGTCTATTCTAAAATTTAAATCTCTAACTCATATTTTTTTCTAATTTATATGTGGGTTTATAGAAGTCTGCACATGTATTTAAAAAAACTTATTTGAGCATTACTAACATAATGTTTATATATATTTAAAGATCCATCCATTTGCATGGTGCTTTGTGGCTCAGGAAATTCTCTTATTATTACTTCTATTTATTATACTTTTTGTACATCCAGAGTCTACTAGAGCTAAAATTTCTATTTCATAGTTTTAAATTCTTATTCTTGTTAATATTTTGATAGTATTAATTTTCTTGTCTTCATTACAAAAAAGGATTGATAGTTTAGAAGACAGAATAAGTAAATTAGAAAAAGGAAAAGAAAAAATAGAAGGAACAAATAAAAAATGCAACGTCAGAAGAAGAAATCGAGCTCTTAAATGAAAAAGAGGACTACAAATCGTTTGAAGGATTAATTTGTAATGAAGACAAGAAAATTAATACTATCAAAATATTAACAAGAATAAGAATTCAAAACTATGAAATAGAAACTTTAGCTCTAGTAGACTCTGGATGTACAAAAAGTATAATAAATAGAAGTATCCTTCCTTTAGAAATAATAAAAGAATTTCCTGAGCCACAAAGCGCCATGCAAATAGATGGATCTTCAAATATATATAAACATTATTTTAGTAATGCTCAAATAAGTTTTTTAAATACATATGCAGACTTCTATAAACCCACATATAAATTAGAAAAAATATGGATTAGAGATTTAAATATTAGAATAGACTTTGCTTTAGGCTTAGACTTCTTATTACATAACAACGGAAGCTATCTCCTTACTAGAGACGGAGTAATATTTTCTAAAAATATGACTCAAACCTCCATAATAACGAAACCAGTTCCAACAAAATCAAGGTATCTTAAAAATACTGATAAATCTAATACAAATACATTAAAATGTATATATATATATATATATTTATTTATTTATTTTTATTTTTTTTATTTTTTTTAAAAAAAACTCCTAATTAATATTATTTAATAGGCGTGTAAAAAAGTAACACCACCAATAATTTGAGACAGAAGGAATAAAAGGTAGGGGGGCAAACAATAGAAAATAAGAGGAATATATTATGGTGAAGATATTTTTTTTTAAATGTATACTTTGGGAGCAAGAAACATAAAAAGGTAGTCTAACAGGTCTAGAATTATATTTTATCTCTAAAACCTATACAATATTTTTTAATCCTTTTTTGCCTTTTCCACATTGAAACCTTCAAATTTGTTTCACAAATTATGTATATATTTTCTTCACCATAAAAGTAAATTAAATTTTTTTTATTCTTCAAAAATATATATATTCGTAGGTTAGAATATTCTGTTTAATACACTTTTTTTCCCTTCCCTCTAAAAAGATACAACAATGTGGAAGCCTATGATATCCTATTCCCCATCATCATTAGGCTTCCGGTTAAGTCTTTATTATGTTTTCAATATGTTTCTAAGTCAGGGAATGCTATAATATCCAACGAAGAATTCAAGAAAGCCTTGTGCCCTAGAAAGCTCTTATTGGTACAAAAGACTGATGGTGAATTCAAGTTTCGAGACTTGGAAAATCCCCAAATTGCAATAGAAAAATAAGAATTTCCACTAAAGAGATTTCGAAATCCTAGTCATGTGTTTGTGTGATTGTTTGGTATTAATGAGAACACAGATGGATTATAATGAATAAGCTTTGTGGAATCCTTATAGGAAAACAAGAATTTCCACTATCGTGCCTTTTTATGTCCAGTTTTGAATGGAATGACTCCACATGGTTGTGGATTGTATTATGATTCTGGTGACGATGATTACAAGGTTATATTAATTTATAAATCATTTTATGCCATCTATCATGTAAAGAGGAATCGTTGGACTAAGAAAACTATTATCGTTAATTTAGTACAAGCACGTGATCATGAAATTGTCACGAGAATGTAGTGGGGCATTAGCGTTGATGGTTATGTATTTTGGTCATTGAATTCCAAAATTGACCAATTAGTATATCGTAGAATTACATACTATGATGTGAAGTCAGATGAACTACATGAGCTTCAAATACCAGATTACATAATGATGCTGAACAAAGGCAATCAAGAATCAGAATGAAACGTTGAAGCTTTAAGAGTAGTACCTTCTGTTTATTTAATGGTAACAATCAGTTAAAAGTAGTTAAGTAGGCCTTGAGTCTTAGTTACACTGTGGTCCCAAATAGTTTTATATTGTATTTTTCCTTTTTTGCACATTAGACCCATTAATTAGAGGAGGGGTCCCTATCCAATCCATGTCAGATGCTTTTGCAGGAATCTGTACTACCTTATCTTCTTGTTTGGAAAGAAAGGTGAGTCATCTAGGGTTAAGACTTAGTATAAATTGTAATGTTCTCTCTTTGGTTCTTTTTATTATATATGAAATATCTCTAGCCGTAAAATTAGCTAGAATTAGTTAACTTCTTCTTTCTCTTTTACAAATTCTGTTTTTACTGTTCCATTGGATTGGATTGTTCTTCCATCAGTTCCTGCATCATTTGGTATCGAGCAATTCTTGAGCTTTGTGGGTGAAAGAATGACAACAGATATGAATGAGATCAAATCTATGATGGAGAGAATGACAATGGAGATTGCCAACTTCACAATGAGGCAAAATCAGCTAGAAGGTCAGCATGAGAAGGCTTTTGCTGAACTGAAAGATTCCATTGATGAGGTAAGAAGGTATGACAGAGGAAAGAATCAGGAGGTGCATGATACTGGTGGTGAGAATGCAGAAATCTACACTCTATCTGGTAACCCCATGGTTTTGTTACCTCATGTTGCAGGGCTTCCAACGTTTGGGCAATACTCTCCGGGGGGTTTTGCAATGGGAGCTAGTCCATTACCAACCTTTTCAGCTCAAGGGGATACTATGCCAACACATGTTCCCCTAGGGTCAATCCCACAACCAGGAGGCCAGAGAGGGGGAAGCAATACTGGAGGACATCAGAATCACCACCAGGGAACCACCACAATGTCAAGGATGACCAAAATGGAGTTCCCTAGGTTCAATGGAACCAACCTGAGGGCTTGGTTATGCAAGGTAGAGCAATTCTTTTCCTTAGATGAAGTAGCTTATAATCAGAGAGTAAAAGTGGCTTCTATTTACTTTGATGACATAGCTATAGAATAGCATTTAGCCTACATCAGGAGTAGGTCTCATATGCCTTATCCTTCTTGGAAGGAGTATGTGTATGCATTGATGGACAGATTTGGGGCTGAGTATGCAGACCCAATGTCTGAACTGAAACTAGTCAAACAAAATGGGACGGTGGAAGATTACCAGAAGGAATTTGATAGGATTATGACTAGGTTGGTGATACTTCCTGAATATGTTATCAGTGCCTTTATTACTGGGCTTAAACCTGAGATAGGTTTCACCGTAAAGAATCATAGACCTCACTCACTTCCTCAAGCTTATCAACTAGCCAGGAACACTAAGTTACAGGTCAATGCTCAACTGAAGTTGACCAAATCCTCTATGTTTAGGAATAACTCATCCTCACATCCTAGAGGGGGGTCTTATTCTCAACCTAAGAGTGGTTCTTATGGAGGGAACTTCAGGGGGTCATTCAGCAGGAAAGAAGGAAATCCACCTAGAAGAGAGGGGGTGGCCAACTTTAATAGGAGCAATACCAGAAGAGTAACTCCAGCTGAGATGAGTGAGAAGAGGCTTAAGGGATTATGTTTCTTTTGTGACGAAAAATTTGTTCCAGGCCACAAATGTCAAACTTCCAAACAATTATACTTATTAGAGGTCATTGATGAACAAGAGCAAGAGGTGGAAGAAAACACTGAGGTACAGGAAGTAGTGGAGGTGAGAGAAGAAGAACAAGGGGAAATATGTGAAATTTCAGTCCATGAATTAACTGGCATTCCAGTCTTTCACACTATGAGAGTGGTGGGATACAATGATAAGAGTCCATTGAATATTTTGATAGACCCTAGAAGCACTCATAATTTTATTGATGAGGAGTTGGTCAAGCAATTGGGATTGAAGGTTCAAGCAGTGAGGCCACAATCAGTCAATGTGGCTGATGGGAGCGACAGACAGACTGCCGAGATGTGTCATCAACTATCCTGGTTGATACAAGGGGTTACATTTGTGGATAACTTCTTGTTGATGCCTTTAAGATCTTGTGATTTGATTCTAGGGGTGCAATGGTTGTTACCACTAGGGGACCTTCAACTTAACTTCCAGAAATTGACCTTGGGGTTTGTGTATCAAGGTAGGAAGGTGGAGCTAAGGGGAATCAAGGAAAATACTAAGCTGGTGAATGCCAAGAACCTAGACCAAATGGTACAGAACGGTGGCCAGTTATTTATGATCAAAGTATTACCTACAGTAGAACCACTAGAAGAGGAGGGTGAAGGGATCCATCCTCATATCAAGTCCCTTACTGAGGAGTTTCAACTGTTGTTTGGTAATCCCAAAGAGTTACCTCCCTCTAGAGAAACATTTGATCATAGAATTCCATTGGAGCATGGCAGCAACCCAATAAATACTAGGCCTTACAGGTATTCTTCTAGGCAAAAGGATGTTATAGAAGGGTTGGTATAAGAGATGCTTGATCAAGGCATCATCCAACCCAGTTGTAGCCCTTATGCCTCACCTGTAGTTCTAGTGGGGAAGAAAGATGGTTCATGGAGGCTATGTGTAGACTATAGGGCTCTGAACAAGCTGACTATCAAAGATAAATTCCCAATCCCCATCATTGAAGAGTTACTTGATGAGTTGGGAGGTTCCCAAATCTTCACTAAGCCTGATTTGAGAGCAGGCTATCATCAAATAAGGATGGCAAGGGAGGATGTCCAAAAAACCGCATTTAGGACTCATTCTGGCCACTATGAGTACCTGGTAATGCCCTTTGGTCTCACTAATGCACCCTCAAGTTTTCAAGGGCTGATGAATCATGTTTTTAAGGAACACCTCAGAAAGTTCATTTTGGTTTTTTTTGATGACATCCTGATATACAGTATGAGTCTAGAAGATCACTTGTAACATTTGAGGATTTCTTTTAACTTATTGATTCAACATAGATTGTTGGTCAAGAAGTCAAAGTGTTCTTTTGGGGCAGCAAGGGTTGAGTATCTTGGTCACTTCATATCTGCAGAGGGAGTGGCGACTGATCCTAAGAAGATTGCAGCAGTACAGGAATGGCCAATTCCTCATACTGTAAAGGAGTTAAGGGGGTTTCTTGGGTTGGCAGGTTATTACAGGAGGTTCATTCGAAGGTATGGGATTATTAGTAAACCTCTTACTGATTTGCTGAAGAAGGAAGGGTTCCATTGGAATGTTAAGGCCACTATAGCTTTCAACCAATTGAAGAAGGCTCTAGTTACTGCCCCTGTCTTGAGTTTGCCCAACAGCACTCAACAATTCCTAGTCGAGACAGATGCTTGTGACCTTGGTGTGGGTGCTGTACTAATGCAGGATGGACATCCTTTGGCCTACCTAAGTAAAGGGTTGTCTCCTAGACAAAAGGGGTTGTCAGTTTATGACAAAGAGCTACTGGCCTTGGTGTTGGCAGTGACTAAGTGGTCACAATATTTATTAGGGAGACACTTTGTGGTCAAGACAGACCAAAAGGCCCTCAAATTTCTCTTGGATCAGAAGTTACACACTGGCACTCAAATGAAGTGGATAGCCAAACTTATGCAATTTGATTTCCACATTGAGTATAAACAGGGAAGAGAAAACAAGGTTGCTGATGCTCTCTCTAGACTACCGGTGGCTGAGCTATTCTTGATCTCAGTAATTCCCACCGACTCTTTACTCTTGCAAAAGATCAAGATTAGTTGTGAAATAGATCCAGAGGTCAAGGAGATAATTAGAAGGGTGCAGGAACAAGAAGAAGGAATAAAAGGTTACACATATGTCAACCATCAGCTCAGAAAAAAGGGCAAATTGGTGGTGGGCAAGGATGAGCAAGTGAGGCAAGAAATCCTACAATACTGGCATAACAACCCTAATGGAGGACACTCAGGGATGGAAAATACTTACAGAAGGATCTCAACATTGTTTTATTGGAGAAAGTTAAGAGATGATGTCAACACTTACATTAGGAAGTGTTCTGTATGCCAAAGGAGCAAGTATGATGCAGCAGCCTATCCTGGACTACTACAACCTCTACCCATTCCTAGTTCTGCTTGGTCCAACATCAGCATGGACTTTATTGATGGCCTACCAAAGTCTAAAGGAAAGACCACTATCATGGTGGTGGTGGACAGATTAACCAAGAGTGCACATTTCATTTCTCTCAGTCATCCCTAGACAGCATCAACAGTAGCCCAAATCTTTCTGGATCAGGACTATAAGCTCTATGGTATGCCAAAAAACATTGTGAGTGATAGAGATCCTATATTTCTTAGTAAGTTATGGCAGGATCTATTCTTTGTTCATGGAGTTACACTATGTACATCCACAGCCTATCACCCACAATCAGATGGCCAAACTGAAGTCTTAAATAGGACTTTAGAGACTTATCTAAGGTGTTATTGCGCTGATAGCTAAGCTGATTGGTCATCGTACCTGCCCTAGCTGAGTGGTGGTACAACACTACATTTCATTCGGCAATACAAACTACTCCTTATGAAGCACTGTATGGTCAACCTCCACCTCTTCATTTACCTTATGTGTCGGGTGAAGCTGCTGATGAAGAAGTGGATAGAAGTATGTTGACTAGGGAATGCAAGGCTCAATTACTCAGGTTCCATTTGCATAGAGCCCAAAAAAGAATGGTTGATTTGGCCAATAAGGGAAGGAGTGATCAATTGCTCAGGTTCCATTTACATAGAGCCCAAAAAAGAATGGTTGATTTGGCCATAAGGGAAGGAGTGATAGGCAATTACAAGTAGGAGATTGGGTTTATCTTAAGTTGCAGCCATACAGACAAGTCACAGTGTCTAATCACTCATATTCTAAGCTGTCAGCTAAGTTTTATGGACCTTACCAGGTGGTGCAGAAGATAGGTCCAGTAGCTTACAAGCTTAACTTGCCCTCTCATGTGGCTATTCATCGTACACTCCATGTATCACAATTAAAGTTTTGTCATGAAGTGCCTAGAAACATAACTCATCCACCAGTGGTTGATGTTTCCAGTCCTTATTGCGTGGAACCCAAAATCATTCTAGATAGAAGAATGATTAAAAAGGGGAATAAAGAAGTGGTTCAGTTGCTAATTCAATGGAAGGACATGGTTGTGGAGCAAGCAACTTGGGAGGACTACTCAGTTATGAAGATAAGGTTTCCTGGACTCTTCCTTGAGGACAAGGAAGTTTCTAAGGAAGGAGAAATGATGCAGAACAAAGCCAATCAAGAATCAGAATGAAACGTTGAAGCTTTAAGAGTAGTACCTTCTGTTTATTTAATGGTAACAATCAGTTAAAAGTAGTTAAGTAGGCCTTGAGTCTTAGTTACAATGTGGTCCCAAATAGTTTTATATTGTATTTTTCCTTTTTTGCCAATTAAACCCATTAATTAGAGGAGGGGTCCCTATCCAGTCCATGTCAGGTGCTTTTGCAGGAATCTGTACTATCTTATCTTCTTGTCTGGAAAGAAAGGTGAGTCATCTAGGGTTAAGACTTAGTATAAATTATAATGTTCTCTCTTTGGTTCTTTTTATCATATATGAAATATCTCTAGCCGTAAAATTAGCTAGAATTAGCTAACTTCTTCTTTCTCTTTTACAAATTCTGTTTTTACTATTCCATTGGATTGGATTGTTCTTCCATCAGTTCCTGCATCATAAATGGTCAAGGGGTACGTTTGACTTCTTTGAAAGGTTGTGTTTGTTTATATGGTATAAGATGTGACCTGGATGTTTGGATCATGGAACAAGATGGATGGACTCGGTTAATGATAATTAATTGTAAAAAATCAGATTTTCGCGATCAATTGATAAGCAATATTGTTCTTTTGGGTAGCACGAGAAATGGTGAAATTCTCTTCCAAGTAGGATGGAGGCTTGAACATCTTGTCATGCATGATCCTAAACGACATAAATTCGTTCAAAAAGTTCGTATATTCGAAGATTCAAAACATGACATAATTCCAATATGTTCGGAGAGTTTCTATTTTCCTATCGAAACCTAATATCATGCATGAACAAGAGAGATCAACTCCCTCGATCGAAATCTTTGTAGTTCAGTTGGTTGGCTATACCTAAATCATGAGTTTTCTTTTCTTTAGTATTTTAGTTTTCTAGTTCTATTCATTTTAAAGTCATACAATTTTATAAGTTGATTTGTGTTTTATTTACTAACTTTTCTCTTTAATTAAGATTCTAAATTGTTTTCCTCTACAAACTCTATAAGTGTAGCGAGAAATCCTAGTAACTCAGTTGATTGACTACCTGAACTTATCAGTTATCAAGTTTTGAATTGTAATTATGTAATAGCACATTACCTTATATGACTCTCTATCATGAACATTTGGTCATGAAAAGAGACCCTCTATTTTGAAACGATGCATATTATTAATTATAAGAAGATACATAGATAACGTATAACCATAAGAAATATTACAAAATTTTGAAAAAAAGAAACGTATATCATTGTATATGTTTGTGTTTCTTCTTCTTGTGCATTACATTACTAGGAAAATATAAGCTATTCAAACATAATGTTGGAGTGGCATAAGGAAGCACATACTCGATAGGATTTGATATATAAGTTTTTTGTAACAAATCGTTGTATTTGAGGATCGTAGATGGAAAGCTTGTTATAACCTGGTCCATCAAAGATAAATTCACCATTCTTTGTGCAACACAAAAGCTTCAAACAATGAATAAAATAATTAATCGACTTGTTGATTCTCATTAACAATTTCCAATCATCTTGTTCCATGATCCAGATGTTCAATTCGTGAGTAACGTGTTTTACACATATAAACAAAGGCAACCATTCACACTAGACAAACGAAACAACTCATTTTCATCTTCTCAAACAAATAATGGTGTTGGAAGCTTCTTCAATTCGCCTGACTTCATGTCAAAGTATATGATTGTAGAAGTTTTACGTACAAAAGGCTCGATTTTATTTTTCAGAGCCCAATATATACGACAAGTATTTTAAAACGGAAGAACTATAAGTCTTTAACAATATGGAATAGTATTTTTAGTAAAATACAGATCAAAAGGAACAGAAGAAGTGTCCATTAATGATTAAGATTGTCGAAAATTAGCTCATGAAAACACGATTTGTCCAAGTTTAAGCAGGTCATTTATTAACTCAACCTACTTTGATGCATCCAAATTTAGTCCAGTTCACTCATTAAAGTAAAGTTCCTCTTTTAATGTTATATAAAAATTTGTTTTGTGTTGTAATAAAGGTCAAGTTGCACCCTAGTGAATCAATTAAAGAATTGTGCAAAGATAGAAAAATTGGCAAGACTCAAAATATAAATCGTAAAACTAGTCAATTTATGACGAAAACTCACACTCAATGACCTTTTTCACAGAATCTAACACACATGTTTACTCTCCACTCTCTGTTGGATCGACCCCAACTCATAGTAATTGCAGACGACCATACTATACTTCAATTATGTTGGATCGACCCCAACTCATCGTAATTGCAAACGACCATACTATACTTCAATTAATTAAACATCATATGGAACCTTCCTTAATGTTGCAGATCGTCTCTTCCTCTTGTGCTGGAGATTGAGACACGAAGAATATAAACTATCCAAACATATTGAAGTTGTGGGAAGATCCACGGATATTTTAGTTTTTCTAAACAATTGTTGCTGGGGATTATACATAAAAAGACGACAGCATTGCCATCCTTGAAAGACAACTTCACCATTTCGCGTGCAGCCCAAACGAACTCTATCTTGTACAAACTTTTTGCAAATACTTGGTAAGTTGGATATGCTCATTAACAATTTCCAGCTTTCGTCTTGTTGCATAATCCATATGTCCAATAATACACTATGGATATTCCCACCGTATAAACTAAGACAATCTGTTATACTAGTCAAAAAGAAGAAGTCATTCTCACCTACAAAATCAGGTGTTGGAAAACTTTTCATTTCATCTGACTTTACGTCAAAGTATATAATAGTAGATGGTCCATCTACAAATAGTCTTAGTAGATGGTCCATCTACAAATAGTCTTACTTCTCCGTAATTCAGAGACCAAAATACACAACCTTCAAGACTAATTCCACTAGACACAACGTCTCGTGGTGGTAATCGTTGTACTGGACAGGGGAAACCTGTTTTTCTTGTCCAAGAGTTGTTATTCAAGGAGTAGATAACGTAATACAAGTCATATATCAATATAACCTTGTAATCATCGACACTAGAATCATAACACAAGCACATGCACTCACACGTCGAGGCAAGTTACTGTAATACAAATGATTATGAGGGCATGTAAGAGTTCGATATTGATCTCTAGTAGACGGATTCCACAAAGCATAATTTTTGTAAGCCTTAGGGTTCTTTAAAAGAACCAAACCATCACACGAACACAAGACTACGGCACGTTGGAATTTTTTTAAAGGAAACTTTATCAGTTGATTTTCCATCATAACTAATTGAGATCTTTCGAGGTTTCTAAACTCGAAAACATTACTATTAAATCTTTGTAACAAGAGCTTTTCATGACCCAAAGCTTTAGATTGATCACGATGAGTTTTCTTGAATTGATTATCGGAGATCATAACATTCCAGGGCTTAGAAACAGATTTAAAACGTAACAAAGGTTTAGCTGGTACGTTAATGAGGATATTGAGAAGGATATCAATAGGAAGAATGGATGGATCATCCTCAAAGGTAATTGTCCTTTTATGTAGTTTCTTTTTTCTAACACAATTCGATGTGTTAGTGTTGGTATGTAATTTCTTTTTTCTAGTATGATTCGGTGCGTTAGTGTTGGTATGAAATTTCTTCTTTGGCATTTTGGTTGAAGAAAAATTGGCTAATGCGGCAAGTAGTAGTGGAGGAAAAAGGTTTTAGGTTAGGGTTTAAACCAATTGTATTGTGAGGAAAATATTTTATTGATTTTGCGTTCATACACAACTTAAGATATCATAATCTTTAAAATTTTCTACCATTTAAAAAAGTTACAAAAATCCTCTCTCTGATACATTTCTATCACCAACAATTCACATTTTTGGCCAATCACGTGTCCAGGTCCTCCTTCCCTCCCTCCTCACCTCATTAGTCTAATGTTTTAAAAGGAAAAATGGAGACTAATTTCTTGTATGTCACATAGATTTCTTCCACTAGCGGATCCAACTATGTGAGAGGTTGGTAACATATAGTAGTGCTGAGAAAAGGTGGATGCAGATTGAAAAAATACCTATTACATATTTGTGATGTGATGACTAATTAACTAGTACATATTTGTGAGAGGTAGATATAGTTTTAGTGGTAAATTGTTCACGGGTTGGTTTGGATGGGTTATTGATCAAAACCAAAATCAAATCAACTTAATCGGTTTTAAAATTATCAAAACCAAATCAAACCAAATATAATATACATTTACCGGTTTAGTGGTTATCGGTTTCGGTTTGATTTGGTTCGGTTATTCGGTTATTAACCATACACAAAAATAAAAGAAACAATTCATTCAAAATGTGAAAAAAGTGACAACAATCCATTCAAAACAAAAAATAGTTAGAATGACTTAAATTACCAAACTTTCGATTTCAGTAAAACTTTAAAATTCACTATATTGACCTAAAAGGAAGAGACAATAACATTTTCAGTCCCACAAAGAATTGTCATAGACACTCATATTACTTGAAATCAATAAGATAAATGTTTTCACCTTGGGCATTCTTGCTTTCAATAAGTGAAGTATAAAGAAACTTTAATGAAAACATATATAAGATCTTTAAAATTGTTTATAAAAACAATATATTAAGTATGTATATTAACAAAATATATGTATATAATTCATCGGTTCGGTTCGGTTATTTCTTCAGTTTTTTTGAATAAAACCATAACCAAACCAAATACTACCGGTTTTTAAAAATCTAAAACCAAACCAAACCAAACCCAAATAAAATCAGTTTTATTTTATCGGTTTGGTTTGGTTTTTCGGTTTGGATCGGTTTTTATCCAAACCGTGAACACCCCTAGTGGTAATTAACTAAAACTATAGCTATGATGACTAATTAACTAATACATATTTGTTTAACCATATAATTTTCCCTTTTTTATTTTGTATTTTATTTTTTTGAATATTAATTATAGTAATTGTGCTTATGTTAGTGTAGTTTGATGATTATGCGAGTTTCGAGCTATTTGGAGGCAATGTTAGGGATAACTTACGAGAGTATTATTGAAGATACTCTAAAGATGATGAGTGGGATCGATTGTGACATTAGGTAACATTGAAAAAACTTAATTTTTCCTCAACTGGCAGCATATTCCTAACACCGATATAAAAGTGGCTCATATATACCCCTACCGTTATACAAATGATTCACATATACCCTTTCCTCTAACGGAAGTGAAAAAATTGATTTTGATTTAATTTTTTTAATTATTTTTAAAAAAAATATATAATCCCATATGGGTACATTTACTCCTCACACATATTTTTTCTTTTTACTTTTTTGTTTGAAGGACTAATTTAAATTTATTATTTTGATGGTCAAATTAATTTATGTTTCACTAATTTTCTTGTAAAATTTATTATAGATGACCCAATTTTTTTTTTCAAATACAAAAACTAAATAACAATATAGTAAAAAAATAGTTTTAAATTATAATATAGCCACAAAAAAATACTTTTAAATTTTTTTCTTTACACTAAGGAATATGAAAGAAAAAAAATTAAATAAGAATAAGAAACTCAAATAATGATAATCAAAGACGTCAAAAAATAATTTATGTATCTAAAAGATTAAAATATACCTAGAAGGATCATATATACCCCCTACATGAATTTTTTTAAAATTAAAAGTCAGAAATATAAATTTAAAGCTAATTTATTCACTTTCATTAAATGAAGGGTATATGTGAGTTTATTTTGTAATGGTAGAGGTATATGTGAGTCGTTTGTATAACGGTAATGGTAT
>NC_064282.1:104230138-104277570 GCF_019186545.1 Solanum stenotomum
TGATTGTTTTGAGCATGTTGTGACTCTAGAACTTGAATCTAAATTTGGAATGGATGTGGAGATTTTCATGTGGTATTGTGGGTGTTAAAAGGTGTTGTTGTAGGTTGTTCACTGGTTTGGCTGCATAATTACTACCCTATTTTCCATGCTCTTTGATTCCATTACATGCCTTCAAGGTGTTTGACAAAATGTCCAACTATGGAGAATTGATGAATCGATGCTTTAAAGCTTGAGTTATGAGATGTATGGCAATCCAGAGATGTGTTGATGACAAACTAAGCTTGTGTATATGTTCATTCCATACGTGAGATTGCATTAGAGCCTAATGAGAATTTTCTATATAAAGTGTTGCATGACCATTCCCTGTCCGGGGAAAAGAACCGGACAACCATGTGAGAGGTTTATATCTCACCACCTAGGATACTTGGGGTGTGACCAACATCAACCATGTGAGAATTTTATATCTCACCACCTAGGATGCTTGGGGTGTGACCAACATCAACCATGTGAGGGGTTTATACCTTGCCACCAGGGTGTCCGGGTGTGAACGACATCCCCCATCCTAAGTTGGGGTTATAGATTGGTTGGATCATTCCTACACATATGATATCTACTATTAGTATAGATTTACTTAGACATGTTTTGACTTCACTTTGATCATGCATCCTCCTATTGTTATTCATAATGCCTATGAAACTATTTCTTGTATTTCGATTGTGTCCTTGTCTATTGCTGTGTTGCACCCCGCATACTTAGTATATTCCAAGTACTAACGCATATTTTGCCTACATGATGTTACCATGTAGGGACCGGAGCTACTCTTGATCTTTCTCTCCATTCACGTGGCTAGTACGGTGCTTATCCGAGTTTGTTGGTGAGTCCTCAATGATTCGAGGGCTATGTTATGTTTCCTACTCCTATGTTTTGAGACTTTAGCTTGCAATTGTATTTTGACTATGAGGGGAGCCGGTAGTATGACATGGCCCCCGTCCTATCTATGTATGTAGAGGTGTGCGTTGGACAAGTATTTTGTAAATGAGCTTGACTCTTGTTCTATGATGTCTTTTTGAAATGGTTTGCCCTTAGTCCCTATTTCCCGTTAATTAATGTTGATTGTACTTCCGCGACCGACGAAGTGTGATGACAAGTTTGAGAGGCTTGTTTGGGGTTCTTTCGGGTTTCTCATTCGCCATGTCACGTCTAGGCCCTAGGCTTGGGTCGTGACAAGTGGTTCTCACGATGACTCTCTGACTTCTATCTCCGAGATGGAAGATGATCAGTTACTACATGCCCGGAGATTGGAGCTTCACTCCAAAGCTATGCATGATCTATCTAGGATCCCAGAATCATCGATGCCTACTCCTCCAGCTCCAGCACAGGCAGTGGTACAGGCACCACCTGTTTAGAATCCTCCTCCTCGGTCACTCAATCGACTAAAGGCCAAGGGTTCGAGGACCATTTTGGAGGAGAAGAGTTGTTTACCGACGGTGTGGTGGACATATATCTAGATGTGTGGAGCACTCTTAAGTTCCACAAGATTGAGTTTTTCACCTAACCCCGAGGCCCGTACATTACTACTTGGGTCGTAGAGTTCTATACGGCCTACAGAGAGTTGGTCCCTAAAGGGAAGAAGAAGGACAACATGTTCAAGCCGGTGGACTTCTTGGTTGTTAGAGGGAAAAAGGTCAAATGTCGATGCTTAGATATAAATGTTGTACTAGGGTGTTCATTGGACACCATGCATGATTACATTGATCTGGTCAAGAAGAAGACCATGGAGGACCTTAAGGGTTGGCTGGCACCCCTTTTCTCGGAAATCACCTCGCGGTGGATTGAGGCAGGTGCACCTATAGAGAAGAAGGACCTGAATGTTACTGCCAGATATTGGTTTGGGTTCATCATTAGCATAAATCCATCCCAAAATGAGTTCATCCTCTAACACCGAAGGTTGCTTGTCTAGGGTCGATCATAGACCGCAAGGAGTTGAACTTGGGGCTACTGATCGAGCAAGAGATGACCATGAGTGCTAAACAGAGCCAACCTCACTCCAATTTCTGGTGTTGATCACCGGGTTGTGCAGACGGTCCCATATTCTGAGAGATGATAAAATGAATGTGAGGTGACACCCACCTTTTCTATCGACATCCGACGTATTGAGGTTGAGTACATGCGGGATGAGGTCGACATGAGGAGGGCCACACCGGTGGATACATCCCCAGAGTTCGACGTGGATATGTTGTCGATTGAGGCAATCATGCCTCCTCAGGTCAGTGGGCCCTAAGGTACATTTGGGCCTTTTGTTTATGAGATTCCTAGTATATCTATTGCACCCTCTCCCACTAGTTATATTGTTGATTTTTCCGCCTCCCTACCCCCTATCACTCAGACCACGCTCTATAAGATTGGCCATCTGGCATAATCTGGTGATGTGCGTGCCTCCTGGGTAGAGGCCATTATGCCTGGGCTGATAGAGTGGGTTATTGCTACTACCTTGGCCTCGATATGGGCTGAGATGATGGAGTATAAAGTTCATATTGAGGGCCACAAGTTCGCATTGGATGCCTTTGTTGAGAGAGTTGAGAAGTCTGAGAAGAGTCACGGTGCTACAGATGCTTTGACAGTCTTGAAGGTTGATATTGTTGGGCTGCGTAAAGATGTGGACGAAATGAAGTCCACTAATTTATCCATGTTCTTTGGTACTGTGGAGATTCGAGAGATGTCGAGTGCTGATGTTTCGGGCAGTTCTGAGATCCCATCGGCTACTACGATTGGAGATGATACTAAGGCCGATAATGTCGACACTGAGTACGAGGCAGAGACAAATGAGGAGCAACTCAGTGTTTAAGAGGAGACTTTATATGAGGATTTCGTAGACTGTGAGGGTGCCATGTTCGACACAGCTAGGCCGGCATCGCTCTAAGATACTTCTATGGTAGGATCTAATGGAGCCAAATATGATGATATACTGGGCATTGATGCCCAGATAGAGACAGAGGGAGTAGCCGATATGAAGACTTCACCTAGGCTTAGCCTGGAAGGATGTTTTTGCCTCCTATTCTATTCCTTTTTTAGACTATTTCTATTTCTATTTGCATTTGAGGACAACTGCTTATTTTTGTTGACGGGGTGAGGTATTTCCATACCTTCCTCTATTGGGTTGTTTTTTGTGAATATTGGTTTGTTTTTGGTTTTGGCTTTGTTAATATTGGAGTCTATTGGTGTTTATATATATCTTGGTTGTTGATACATTGTGGTCCATTATTTTGATATGAGAATAGTTTTGAACCTATTTAAAAAAAAATTCCACCTCTTTTGTGTGTGATTGTGGTTGTTCTCTTACAAATTTGCGTGTTGGTTGTGGTCAATACTGATGACTTAAATAGTGCTCTTAATTGAATGAAATGAATGTGCGGCTACGATGAGGCAAACTAAGTTACATAGGCAATATGTGAACTTTTAGCATCTCGTTGTGACTAGCTGATTGTGGATTAAGTCTCTTGTGATGAACATTGCATGCTAGCTACAAAGTGTGGAGGCTTGTTTCATAATTGTATCGAATGCCTTGTTTGGTGAGGTTGTCTTAAATATTGTGCTTGATGACACATAGAATTTGTCCCATTGGTCTAATTGATTGATTGTAGCAAGCGATTGAAATTATCTTAGGCAAAAGTTTTGAAGATTTAACTAAATTAATAATATACCTCTTTGTGGCTACCTTGTGAGAAGTGTGAACCTTTCTTGACACCTTTTGAGCCTATCCTATTCTTTGGAAGAAACTTGAACAACTTTGACCTCTTTATCCCATCACCTATAACCTTCATGAAGTAATGGTTTGTTTGAATAGCAAACTTAGGCCAAAAGCCTAAGTTGGGGGTGTGGTGAAAAAGGAGGATAGTCAAGAAGTGTGAAAAATTCCGCCTTTAGTTTTGAGAAAGAGGGAACCCCTCCATATAAAAAAAATGAGGAAAGAGAGAAAAAGAAAAGAAAAAAAATGTGAAAACGAAAAAAGAATGAAAAAGAAGTGTTGTGAAATAAATTGTGTGAAAGGAGTAAAAGAAATGGGGTATCCGGTAAATCATGTTTAGTTGAATAATGGGGTGAATTATGAACATGTTTGAATGTGAAAGAGGAGGGGAAAAAAGGAATGTCACGCCATACTTCATGAAGGTAGAAGCCACTAAGCCTAAATGACCATACCTTTACACTCAGCCCTATTAGAAGCCTTAAAAAGACCTTAGCGATCTTGAGTGAGCTGAACAAATGTTGATTGGAAAATAAGGGCAAGCCTGTGGGTGGAGTCATGCATGTGTTCATCTTTGTGAGTGTAAGAGTTGTATTTTGATTTCGAGATATTAAATTGTTGAGAAATTTTGTGTGAGTATGGAATCATCTTTGTTGTGAAGTCATTTGAATACTTTTGTTGATCTTGAACTTGCATTTGAAGCAAACATTGCGAGCTTGAGTATACTTGATAATGGTAAGTCACAATTTGAAACTTTGAGTGCACAATTGAGCATTGCATGTATAGTTTGAACCTTTTGTGTGCATTTGTGTTGAGTCTTAAACAACACTGTTTGTATACATCCTTGTTGAACTGATTGATCTTGAGTTTTACTTGTAGACAAGCAAAAGTTTAAGTTGGGGGTGTTGATAAGTCCTACATTTCGACTCATTTAGGGATTTGTTTTCATAGTTTAAGTGTCCTCAAATGCGTAATTTATGCTCTAAACTGGTGTTAGAGTGTTGATTTGCAACAATAAAGGCAAAAAAGCAAGGCAAGGACATTACCAAGCAAAATGGAGCGAAAAAACTGAAAAAGTTAAATGAAGGAAATCCTGGTGATCGCCACGACAACTAGGCGAATCGTCGAGTGGCTCTCTAGCTAGCCTAAAGTTCCAGCATACCGCCCTAGGTAAGAACCTATTTGGTGATAGAATTGGACAATCGGCGGACCGCCGAACAACTCGGCGACATCAACCTCGATCTCCTAAAGTCACAAATCCTTAAGGACTAATAGCCAAGGCAAATCGGCGATTAACTGGAGCAAAGGGCGAATCACCAACTGGGTTGGTGAACCCGACTTACTTTGCTTAATGGTCCTTAAGGCCAAAAGTTGGGGAACTATAAATTGAAATTTAAAATGAAGAGTGAGGACTTCTGATTCTGAAATTTTTGAGATTTTTAGTTCTCTCTAGGTTTTTGAGTTTCCATTGTAGACTTAAAAGCTTTTGAGATCTAGTTTTGTGGAATTGTAATTGAGTTTTGAACTAATTCAATTTGAAGCATTGTAGTGACTTGGAAGCTATTACCCAGCTCATGGCTAATATAGTTGGTAATTGTTTCTCTCTTTTTATGATGTGTAGCTAAAACCTCAATTCATGGGGTGTGATCATGTGGTTATTTCCTTAATTAGCTTATGAGTATTGTTATATACTGATTAAATGCCTAATTGAAATGGGTTTAGTCGGTAGCTGTGTATTAATCTATGAATTGTAGTTGCAAATACAATTCTAACTTAGAGTTCTAGACTTGCTTGAGAAAGAGGTTTTGGAATCAAGGCTTCCGATTAATGATTGTAGTTATATGGTTGATATGGGTTCAACTCGAGAGAGTGAATCCTAATTCTACCTATATAGCTCGAGAGAGGAGATCAATTAAGGTTTTGGACTGTTTATATTTTTAAGCTTGTCAAGGTTCGAGAGAACTCGCTTAAATCGTAATAGTTGTTCGAGAGAAATCTATTGCACCTATATTCTAGCCTACCAACTGAGATTTAGCAATCCTTAGTAAATATAAATTACCCATATAGCAAAATTAGCCTATAATCGATCACATCCTGAGAATTCCTCTCTACATTGTTAACTCCCCTATATTCGTATTTGTTTTAGTTGCTAATTAACAAACCAATCCCCCCATCTGACATTTGTTGTCACCCCTTTCAATTTAGCTAAATGTGTGCGATAACTTCTATTCCTACCACAAATTAGATTACATCTGTAACTTCATAACTGAATTCGAACTTGTACCGCTCCATTTGGGTTCGACCCCAGCTCTTCGTTGGCTTTTATACTAGATAACGATCGTCTACACCTAGATTTGGATGAGGTGTATTTGAGCATTTATCAATCACCGACCTGGTTGGCGATGCTTGACCAATTCCGCCAAATGGCTCCAAAGAAAAAAAATCTAGGAATGTATAAATGCAACTTTTAAGGAGTTTCGAGGAGTTCCGAAGTTTTGAAAGTTTTTGAGAGTTCCTACATTGGTTTTTTTTATCCTTAACACTTTTCTTTGAGTATTTGAGTAGAAATTTAGAGTTGGGTTTGGATTTTGAACTAATTTTGAGCATTATGAAGACCTGCAATTTGTCACCCAAACTGATTGAGAACATAGTTGGTAACATTTTCTTGATATTTATAATGTTTGGCTAAAACCCCCATTCTTGGGTGTGTGATTATGTGATTAATTGTCTCAATTATCTTATGGGTGTTACTATTTACTGATTTAATTGTTGATTTGAAATGGGTTCAAGTGATAGTTGAGTTTTAATTGATGAATTGTATTTGCAAATACAGTTCTAGCTTAGTATTTCTAAGCTTGCTTGAGAAAAAGGTTTTAGAATTAAAGTTATCAATTGATTATTGTAGTGATTTGGTTATTGTGGATTCAGTTTGAGAAAGTGGGTCCGAATTTGATCCTACCAACCTAGCTTGAGCGAGTAGATTAAATGAGGTTTTGGGTTGTTCATATTTTTTGGGCTTGTCGTGGTTCGAGAGAACTCACTTGATACCTAATACTTGATTGAGAAATGGTTGTTACACCTAAAGCCTAGCCTACCCACTAAGATTCAACGTCTTTTAGTAAATAATAATCACCCATATAGAAAAATTGGTGATTATGGGCTCAGAATAATGTACCTTGACCCTTCATCCTATTGGAAGGATTGGGTACCCTTTACTAGCGATTTGTCAAGCTTAATAATAGCTTGATCCTTCAGGCTATAGGTATCTGTCTTTCTGCATTCAAAGAAAAATAGTTAGTTTACAAGAGGGAGGCTGATCTGTATCCCTTATTTATCATATAATGCTCCTTTGATGTTTTCTCAAAGGTCGACGTTTTGCGATGTAAATTTTTTAAGGTTCCTTCAAAATTTCTGCCCAATGTAGAACTTCTAAATATCTGATGCTCTTTTGTAGACAATAAGTTGTTCTCTTTAATCTTTGAGCTCCTCTAAAAAATTCTGCCCCAATCTCATTATTCGTAAATAAATGGGATTCTTGAGGTGCTCTTGTAACATCGTGCAATTTGAAATAGCTATGAAGAAGCTTGTAATTGGAAATAAGTCATTTTTGGAAAGATTTCAAAATCTTGAAATTTAGTTAAGTATGGAAAAAAATGAGTTTTTGGTCAACTTCACATAGTCATAACTGCTATATCAGGATGAGTTAGGTGTATTTCCAGTTATTTTTGGAAAGCCGTTGGAATGATCTTTCCAACGCTGCTGAGTTTGCTCGATTTCGAGTTCGTCTAAGTGAGTTATGCCCTTTGGAAGTTGGGTTGTTGGCATAAGACAGTTTAGTCCAAATTTGTAAGGGTATTTTGGTCTTTTTCCTAACCATTTCTTTTGGTTATATTAAGGGTCTAGACTGATTTTAATTTAGTTTTTCTCTTTTAAAAGTGAGAGTTAGGGTTGTGAGTGAAGAAAGAAAGAACAGGAGAAAGGAAGAAAAAAGCAAAGTTCGTCAAGATCGTCGTGGTTTTCGTAGGGGGCGATCCCTAATAAGGTATGTGAGATCATAGTACTGGGTTGGTTCATTCCCCCACATGCCATACTTGTTTTAATTCAGAGAAAAGATTGGTTGTGGTTGTTGAATTCTTGTGGTTGTGATGTTGAAGTTTCTTGTTGATTTAGTACATGTTTCTAGATGGAATTTTGAGTTGAATCTATTGTATATTGAGAGTTTTAATTATTATGAGTGTTTAGGGAAAGAACCTTTGTTGTCTGGGGAAAAGGCTGGGGCATCGCGCCAGCCACTGCGCCCCAAAAGGGGCTCTGAAATTCCCCCCTTGGGGCGGCGCGCCAAGCAGTGCGCCCCAAAAGGGTCTCTGAAGTACCCCCCTTGGAGCGGCGCGCCATGCAGTGCACCTAGGAGGCCCTTCTGGAATTTGAGGGCTGGCTCCCCGCGCCTCTCAGAGCGCCAAGGACGTTAGTTCTCCTCATTCCTTCCCTACTTTTTCATACATGTTCCTTGGTAGTGTACCTATGTTTTCTAGTTGTTTCAACACCCTAAGGTGCATCTAAACATCACGAACTAATCCATAAACATGAGATCATTACCCTTGAATCCGTATGTATGCTCGGGGCGTGACAAACTGGGTATCAGATCACAGAGTTCAAGAGTCCTAGGGAATCTATGAAGCCGTGTCTGTAGAGTCCTAGTTATCGGTGTGAAGTGCGCCACATCTTTAATTCAGTGGCTGCAACATTTAAGAACTATCTCACTTCTTTCACATTCATCTTGTGCGTTAGAGTTTATCTCTAAAAAGTCTTGCGCGTGTTCCAGATAATCATGCCTCCACGAAGAGCTGTCAGAGGGTGTCCTGCTAGACATAATGTTGAGGAGCAGGAGTTACCTTATGCACCTGAAGTGCAACCTCAAAGGGAAGTTACTAATGCTGAGTTCAGAGAGGCAATTAGGATACTGAGTCAAGCTGTAACTAACCAGATTGGTCAGCAAAGGGGAGCTCGACAAAAAGGAGCCAACACATCAAGGATTCGTGAGTTCTTGGGGATGAATCCTCTGAGTTTCGTGGGTTCGAGCACTACTGAGGATCCAGAGAACTTCATTAAGGAGCTGAAGAAGATTTTTGATGTGATGCATGTAGTAGATACTGAGCGAGTTGAACTAGCTTCGTATCAATTGAAGGATGTTTCTAGAAGTTGGTTTGACCAATTGAAAGAGGGCAGAGCTGAGGATGCACCACCTGCGAGATGGGCCTGTTTTGAGAAATCTTTCTTGGGGCATTTCTTTCCTCGAGAATTGAAAGAGGCCAAGGTACGTGAGTTCTTCACACTTAAGCAGGAGTCTTTGAGTGTTCATGAGTATTGGTTGAAGTTTGCCCAACTATCCCGTTATGCTCCGGAGATGGTTGCGGACATGAGGAGTAGAATGAGCTTCTTTGTTGCTGGACTGTCTCGTCTGTCGAGTAAGGAATGTAGGGCTGCAATGCTTATCGGGGACATGGACATATCAAGGTTGATGGTTTATGTGCAACAGGTTGAGGAAGAGAAGCTGAGGGACAGGGAAGAGTTCAGAAATAAGAAAGCTAAGACCGGTAATGAGTCCGGGCAGCAGAAAGGTAATGCGAACCGTTCATCCTTTCAACAAAGGCAAATGGGACCTGCTTCATCATCTGCTAGGGCACCCAGATACAGAGGTGAAAATAATGGCCAGAATTCGAAGGACTTCAAGGCTAGACCAGCGCAGTCTTTAGGTAGTGTGGCACAAAGAGGTAGTTTGATCCCTGCATGTGCTAGGTGTGGTAGAACCCACCCAGGTAAATGTCTTGATGGCCAGACAGGTTGTTTTAAATGTGGACAAGAGGGTCACTTCATGAAGGAGTGCCCTAAGAGCATGCAAGGTAGTGGAAATCTGGGCAACATAGCCCATTCTTCATTAGTTGCTCCCCCAGATAGGATGGAACCTAGAGAAACTTCTAGTATCGACGGAGGAGCAACTCGACTCTATGCAATCACCAGTCGCCATGAGCAAGAGAACTCTCCAGATATCGTCACTGGTATGATCAAAGTTTTTGTTTTTGATGTGTATGCTTTGCTAGACCCAGGAGCAAGTTTATCTTTTGTAACTCCTTATGTTGCAAATAAGTTTGATGTTCTTCTGAAAGACTTTGTGAACCCTTTTGTGTTTCTACACCTGTTGGGAGTCTATTCTGGCAGAAAGAGACTATCGTGATTGTCCCGTTTCCATCAATCATAAGAGCACTATGACTGATTTTGTTGAGTTAGACATGGTAGATTTCGATGTCATTTTAGGTATGGACTGGCTTCATACCTGTTATGCATCATTAGATTGTACAACTCGAGTGGTCAAGTTTCAGTTTCCAAATGAGTCAATCATAGAGTGGAGTAGTAGTTCAGCAGTGCCTAAAGGTCGTTTCATTTCGTACCTTAAGGCGAGAAAGTTAGTTTCGAAGGGTTGTGTCTATCATTTAGTCTGAGTGAATGACTCTAGTGTTGAGATACCTCCTATTCAGTCAGTTCCTATAGTAAGAGAGTTTCCAGAAGTTTTTCCTAATAACCTACCCGGAATTCCTCCCGAGAGAGAAATAGATTTCGGCACAGACCTCATTCCAGCTACTCGTCCTATCGTTATTCCGCCATATAGAATGGCACCAGTAGAGTTGAAAGTGTAGTTGGAAGATCTCCTAGATAAGGTTTTCATTCGACTAGTGTCTGACTTTGGGGCGCTCCGGTCTTGTTTGTGAGAAAGAAAGATGGTTCCTTAGGATGTGTCTAGACTACCGCCAGTTGAACAAAATTATCATCAAGAATAAGTACCCTCTTCCGAGGATTGATTATCTTTTCGATCAACTTCAAGGTGCCACCTATTTTTCAAAAATTGACCTCAGATCGGGCTATCATCAATTAAGAGTAAGGGAATGTGATATTCCAAAGACAACTTTCATAACCAGATACGGTCATTATGAGTTTTTGGTCATGTCCTTTCATTTGACCAATGCACCGGCAGCATTCATTGACCTTATGAATAGAGTCTTCAAACCTTATTTAGATATGTTTGTTATCGTCTTCATTGATGACATACTAATCTATTCAAGGAATAAAGAAGATCATGCTAGTCATCTCACAATGGTTCTTCAGACTTTGAAAGACAAAGAGTTGTATGCCAAGTTCTCCAAGTGTGAGTTTTGGCTTGAGTCTGTGGCATTCCTAGGCCACATTGTGTCTGGTGATGAAATTAAAGTTGATACTCGGAAAATTAAGGCAGTGCAGAATTGGCCTAGACCCACATCTCCAACTGATATTAGGAGTTTCTTGGGTTTAGCTGGCTATTATAGAAGGTTTGTAGAGGGGTTCTTGTCTATTGCATCTCCTTTGACCAGGTTGACTCAGAAGATAGTGAAATTTCAATGGTCTGAAGCTTGTGAGAAAAACTTTCAGGAATTGAAAAAGAGGTTGATTTCTGCTCCAGTTTTGACCTTACCAGAAGGTACTCAAGGTGTTGTGGTGTATTGTGATGCATCTAGAGTTGGTTTGGGTTCTGTCTTAATGCAAAATGGCAAGGTTATAACTTATGCCTCCAGACAGTTGAAGGTTTATGAGAAGAGCTACCCAACCCATGACTTAGAGTTGGTTGTTGTAGTATTCGCTTTGAAGATATGACGTCATTACTTGTATGGTGTGCATGTTGATATATTCACTGATCACAAGAGTCTTCAATATGTACTTTACTCATGGATTATGACCTGAGTATTCTTTACCACCCAGGTAAGGCTAATGTTGTTGCTGATTCTTTAAGCAAGTTGTCTATGGGTAGCACCGCCCATATTGAAGAAGGAAAGAGAGAGTTAGCAAAAGATGTGCACAGACTAGCACGCCTGGGAGTCAGACTTGTGGATTCCACAGAAGGAGGAATAGCGGTGACGAACGAGGACGAGTCATCATTAGTGTCAGAAGTGAAAGAGAAACAAGACCAAGATCCCATTTTTCTTGAGTTGAAGGCAAATGTTCAAAAGCAAAAAGTACTAGCTTTTGAACAAGAGGGAGATGGTGTATTGAGATATCAAGGTAGATTGTGTGTACCTATGGTGGATGGACTCCAAGAGAAGATTATGGAGGAAGCACATAGCTCCAGATATTCCATTCATCCGGGTTCCACAAAGATGTATCGTGACTTGAGGAAAGTTTATTGGTGGAATAGCATGAAGAAAGGTATTGCTGAATTTGATGCTAAATGTCCAAATTGCCAGTAAGTGAAAGTTGAACACCAAAGGCCCGATGGTTGGCTCAGAGGATAGAACTTCCCGAATGGAAGTAGGAGATAATCAATATGGATTTCATAACAGGGTTACCAAGTTCTCGCAGACACCATGATTCTATTTGGGTAATTGTCGATAGAATGACAAAATCAACCCATTTTCTACCGGTAAAGACTACCCGTTCAACAGAAGATTATGCCAGGTTATATATTCAAGAGGTGGTGAGACTTCATAGAATCCTAGTCTCCATTATTTCAGATAGAGGTGCACAATTTACTGCACAGTTCTAGAAATCTTTTCAGAAAGGCTTGGGTTCGAAGTTGAACTTAAGTACTGCCTTTCATCCTCAGACTGATGGGCAAGCAGAGCGCACTATTCAGACTTTAGAAGATATGTTGAGGGCTTGTGTGATCAATTTCAAAGAGAGTTGGGATGATCACCTACCTCTCATTGAGTTTTCCTACAACAACAGTTATCACTCTAGCATCCAAATGGCTCCATAAGAAGCTCTTTATGGGAGAAGATGTAGATCTCCTATTGGATGGTTTGAAGTTGGTGAAGCATGGTTGACAGGACCAGATTTAGGTCATCAAGCTATGGAGAAGGTGAAAGTGATTCAAGGAAGGTTAAAAACGGCACAGAGTCGTCAAAAATCCTACACTGATGTTAGGAGAAGGGCATTATAGTTTGAAGTAGATGATTGGGTATATTTGAAAGTTTCACCCATGAAGGGGGTTATGAGGTTTGGTAAGAAGCGGAAACTTAGTCCCCGGTATATTGGACCTTACCGCATAGCCAAGAGGATTGACAATGTTGCTTATGAGTTGGAGCTTTCACAGGAATTAGCAGCGGTTCATCCGGTATTTCACATCTCCATGTTAAAGAAATGCATCCTTCATTGATTCTATCAACTAAAAGTATTAGGATCAAGGATAGCATCTTATAAGGAGATTCCTGTTCAGATTTTAGATCACCAAGTTCGCAGGTTGAGAACAAAAGATGTAGCATCAGTCAAGGTCCTTTGGAGGAATTAATTTGTTGAGGAAGCTACTTGGGAAGCCGAAGAGGACATGAAGAAGAGATATCCACATCTCTTTGAATCCGGAGGAAATGCAGATCAAGGTACTAATTTCCTTCTTAGTGCTCTTTAATCATAGTGAGCATGTTGTTGTTGTTGTTGTTTGCATGATAGTTTATGGGGTGTTTCAGTTTGATGTTGCACTCTTAGCCTAGTTAGAGTAACCTCATTTGAGGACGAATGTTCCTAAGGGGGAGATATTGTAACATCGTGCAATTTGAAATAGCTATGAAGAAGCTTGTAATTGGAAATAGTCATTTTTGGAAAGATTTCAAAATCTAGAAATTTAGTTAAGTATGGAAAAAAATGAGTTTTTGGTCAACTTCACACGGTCATACCTCCTATATCAGGATGAGTTAGGTGTATTTCCAGTTATTTTTTGAAATCCCTTGGAATAATCTTTCCAACGCCGTCGAGTTTGCTCGATTTCGAGTTCGTATGAGTGAGTTATGCCCTTTGGAAGTTGGGTTGTTGGCTTAGGGCAGTTTAGTCCGAATTTGTAAGGGTATTTTGGTATTTTCCCTAACCATTTCTTTTGGTTATATTAAGGGTCTAGATTGATTTTAATTTAGTTTGTCCCTTTTAAAAGTGAGAGTTAGGGTTGTGAGTGAAGAAAGAAAGTAGAGGACAAAGAGAAGAAAAAAGCAAAGTTCGTCAAGATCGTCGTTGTTTTCGTAGGGGGTGATCCCTAATAAGTTATGTCAGATCATAGTGTTGGGTTGGTTCATTCCCCCACACGCCATACTTGCTTTAATACAGAGAAAAGATTGGTTGTGGTTGTTGAATTCTTGTGGTTTTGTTGTTAAAGTTTCTTGTTGATTTGGTACATGTTTCCAAATGGAATTTTGAGTTGAATCTATTTTATATTGAGGGTTTTAATGATTATGAGTGTTTGGGGAAAGAACCTCTGTTGTTGAGAGGGTTTAGAGTTGGAGAAACTAAGGAGAAAAGTTTGATTTTATGGGAAAAGGCTGGGGCGTCGCGCCAGCCAACGCGCCCAAAAAGGGGCTCTGAAGTTCCCCCCTTGGGGTGGCGCGCCATGCAGTGCACCCAGCAGGCCCTTCTGGAATTTGAGGGCTGGCGCCCTCCGCCTCTCAGAGCGTCAAGGACGTCAGTTCTCCTCATTCCTTCCCCACTTTTTCATACATGTTCGTTGGTAATGTACCTTTGTCTTCTAGTTGTTTTCAACACCTAAGGTACATCTAAACATCATGAATTCATCCATAAACATGAGATCATTACCCTTGAATCCATAATCCAATTCGAGGAAAGTTAGGATCAAAGTCAAGTGAAGTTAGAGTGAAGTCTAGAAGTTAAGAAGCAAGTCAAAGCAAGTCTTTAAAGTTTTTCAAGAGTCTTTATTGAACATTTTAACTTCGTTTTAAGGCTCAAGTTTCAAGTTAAGCCAAGAGTATAGATTTGAGTTCATTTCTCAAAAGTTATTAGGGAACTAAGTATTCCTAAAGAAGTTTATAAATGTTTTTACATTTGAGTAAGAAAGGAACTATGTTTTCCACAAGAGCCTTTGGGCTAAGCTTTGAGCAATTATCTCAAACTAAAGAAAGATGTGTTTAAAACACTTATGAGCTAAAGTATTTTTGGGAGTAGTATTGAGCACCGAATTGGGGATGCGAGTTCATATTAACTCAACTTTCCATACGAACCATCTAGCCAACATGGGATCTAACGGGTCATTCTTTTTAGATGATCACGTAATTTAAGTAGTGGATCCACTAAGTTAAGTAAGGTCCTATATCACGGCAAGGTATAGGATGGTCCTTGGACAATGTGAGGTAAAATGTTGTATCATCACTAGGGCTCATAGTGGTGGTTGTCGGTTAAAGAACCTCCCACTGAAGTTATATTACTTTTATATAAGTAAAGTTGAATTTGTTATTGTTTTATCCTTAACGAACTAAGTTGTTTACACTGTTTACAAGCTTTATATATATTGCACGTGTCTTATTGCTTTATATTGAGTTCGGTTATTCATGAGTCGAACAGAGCCAAGGTAAGAGTTCCTTTGTACTCCTTTCAAGCTTAAGTTGTTGTTTAGCTTTCCAGCTCGCATACTCGTACATTCAATGTACTGATGCCAGTTGGCCTGTATCTTATGATGATGCAGACGCAGGTACCCAGGATCAGCATCCAGCACGCTGTTGATCCAGGTGAGCACTCCAGAGTCAATGGTGAACCTCCTGCCTTCCGGAGGACTCTGTTATTTTGTGTTCCTAGTTTTGCTTTATTAGGATGTTGCGAGATCTGTTTCAACATCTATCTCAGTGTTATAGAGGCTTCATAGACAGTCAGTCAGTTAGTATTGAGTCTGTCATCTATGTGTATATATAAATATTCTATTTTGAGACACAAGTTGCCTTTTTGGCCAGTTTTCATCAGTTAAGTGGTTTTATGACCTTTCATTACATGGAGTTATTTTGTTGAGTTAAGTATTCCGCTGAGTAAAGTAAGCCAGGCCAAGGGTTCGCTTGGGGCCAGCAATGGTCTTGGAGTACCGGTCCCGCCCAGGGTGTAGGCTCGAGGCATGACACCTCTCTTGCGAGGAAATAAAATCTTTTGATGGAATTTCTGAGAGGATCTCAAAAATTTTGGTCCAATATTGACTTGCAAGAAGAATGCTCTTTTGATGGAATTTTTGAGTTCTTATAAAAATTTTTGCCCCCCAGCATTGTAGCTTGCAGGAAAAAATGCTCTTTTGATGGAATTGTTGAGTCCCTCTCAAAAATTCTGACCCAGTTTTGTAGCTTGAAGGAAAATGCTCTTTTGATGAAATTTTTTAGACCCTCTCAAGAATTCTGCCTCACTTACATAATCAAAAGGGAAAATGAAAATTTTTATTAAGATAAGATCGAACTACATAAGAGCGCCTATGTATCCCCTCTTAAACATGAATCAGGTCTAACATAGTTCCAAATATAGAGAGCATAATTCAAGACATTAAATAAAGCATTCTTAAGCAATAGCTAAAATGATAGATCCTAACCAAACTTTATTGTCCATATTCTAACATGGGTACTTTCTTTGTCAAAATTTGGTGGAACGTGAACGTAGAAAACTTTAAATGGCACAAACCTTTATTGGAAACTTCTTCAAATGACTTTCAACATGTTCCCTATTAGGATTTCTTTGGCACAAAGTCTTCCAAGCATATGATCTTGGTATCAATCAATTGTTGAATCTTGTCTTTTATATCACGACATTCTTCTATGGTATGTTCTTCATCCCTGAGTGATAAGTACAACCCTTAAAGGGTTCAATCCACCTTGCATGTGTATTCATCATTATCTCATTGATAGAAGCGATGTTACCAGCAATCCTTAACTTTTCATAGAGTCGATCAATAGGCTGAGTAAAAAGAGTGTAAATTTTGATGGGCTTCTTCTCAATATTAAATAGATTTTTGTTAATATGTTGTTGAGTGAGGGTTTTAACATTGTTGGCACGATAGGTTGGTTTTTTATATGGTAGACGGGGTATTTTGTAACACTCTGGAAAATGCTAGGCTAAGCTAGAGCCTAAGCATGTGAGCTAATGCTGAAATTCAAGGAGGTTACTGAGTTAATGTCAAGATTCGAGTCGTAAAATAAGTTCCCTAACTTGATACTAATGTCCTAGAGCCTATACGTCAGAGTAAGGCTCCCATAAGGACCCCCAAGAGTCCTTGATGAGAGCCAAAGGGCTGCTCTTAAAGCTGCCAAAAGCGGCATCATTCACGAAATAAAGACCACGAGGTGTGGACTGACTCACGCCCCGTATATGGGAGTCGTGAGTCTAGCCATAGGATCCTCAAAGGTCCCCCAAAACTCCATGTTCTAGCCCCATTCCACGGAAGTGCAGTATGGTCCGTGGACCAGCTCACGCTTCGTGGAAAGCTCTCGTGAGTTGAGACTTAGTGTCCTCACCAAGACCTCAAACAACCCCTCTCTAAACCAAACCATGGACAACCAGGATGGTCGGTGGACCCATCCACACTCCGTGGTTTGGGGTTCGTGGATCATGCCCGGGCAAACTGTCTTTGTTCGGCCTTAGAAGGGGTGTTTTAGTAAATTACTAATTCATTTTTTAAGGGTAGGGATTAAAGTATTTTTAAGTATTAAACAAGTCTTTTAACTCTCATAACTCACAAACTCAAAATCAAACCCACTTCCCCACCCAAGAACTTTCTCTCTCTAAACTCAAGATTAGGGTTCAAGCTCCAAGATTTTCTCTCAAGTTTCATGGGAAAACATCAATTAAGGTATGGGAACCTTGATTCATGGAATACTTTCCTCCGTGAAGATCTCTCAACTAAATTTCAAAAATGGGTTTTATCGTTCAAAAACTAGGGTTTTCATTCTAGTCATAGGTTCTTCCTAAAAATATTTTCATTATGTTATTTGATGTATATTATGGATGATTTGACGTTTTAATGGTGATTTTATAGTAAAACTCCCCATGAACCCATGAACTACCCCATGACCCCAATTTCATAAATTTGAATTAAGGTATTGATTCAAGGTGATTTCTACTATGTATTGTGGTTATGTTAATTTTGTTATGAAACCTTGCCTTTTTCATGTTGATGATAGTATATCCTAAATGTAAGTGTGAGACTTGGTTCATGACCTTGCAAGGGGTAAATTGTAATGGATTGTTCATGATTGTTAATAGTTATTGCTGAACTTATGAACTCATTTGAAAGGTGAGAATCCAATTACTATTGTGTGAATTGAGGTGTTGTTAGAAGACTAATTTCCCCTATCCTTACACATGTTTATGTATAAATTGTCTAGGATGATGTCGATGTTGTTGTGTTGATTGAAGGGATAGTTCGCATGAAAACATATGAATAATGAGGTGAAAGTTACTCACCCTAAAATGATGATTCTACGGTGAAAGGTAGTTCTCACTTAAATGAATCTATGAGCTATTTAGTGAGCTGTATTGAACGAAGGGTAAAGTATGCCTTCACACAAGTAGATATAATTACATACTAATTATGTATAATTGGGAAATAATGCTTAATACGAAGTGGATATGGACAATGAGGAAAAGGCCCCTCCGCTAATGCAATAGGTTGGGTCATCTATAGTAAACTCATGAGATGGAAGCTACTCCGTTACTGCAATATGTTGGGTTTCTAGTAACAATGTCCCTATCCCATAACTATGTGCCAAACATAGGACTTAGCTAGTGGATCCACTTAGAAGCTAAATATGATTAGTTCTACTTTCGGCAAGTAAGAACGCCTTCTTTCGGTGTGGGGTTATATTACACCGAATTCCATGTAGCTTACATGGACTATGTCGGTTATGGCAAATATTCCCTAATAACAATAAGATAATGAATATGATAGGAACTATAATATGAATTCTTAATGGGTTTACTTGGTAGGAGTGGGGCTATGGGACTTCAATTTTGTATTGCACAACGAGACTTATTAGGATGTTGTGGAATGGTTTCCTTATGGTATGATAAGATATGAATAGATGACTTTCGTTATGTTTAGTTCATATACTTGTATAATTCCTGATTTATGACTATGGATTATGGAAAGCTTGAAGATTATGGTAATGAATATGTGGCTTCAAGAAATGCTTAGTAAGGTTGGTATTATGGGATGCCAACCATACATTGCACAAGTGTTCTTACAGGTTTCTAAGGTATTGATATTACTATGTTATGAGTGTATTGTGACTATAGCTAGTCTTCTATGTTTGAAAATCCATATTGTCTTTCCAAACTTGATAAATGCATACTTCCAAAAGAAATGTCCTATTTAGCATATTTAAATGTTTTTATGCATGTTTCCATGCTTAGTGCATATTTGTGCTAACCCCTTATTTTCTACATACTATGAGTATAGGTCCCGGACGTTGATTCATTACTTCCTTTTTCCAAGTAAAGCTTGGGTCGACTATTCCCTAAGTTTTGGTAAGTCCTCTAGTTCGAGGACCAGAGGTTTATTTCAGTCTTAGTTTTAGTCGTACTTTATTATGTTAATACTTTCATTGATGTACAGGGTTAATTATGTTTAGATGGTTTTTAATGAGACAAGTCTAGTATTTCCACAACTCTTTATAAATGAAATTTGAAGTTTGACTTATGTTTAGAAAGGTTTTAATTTGCCTCATTATTTCTTATGACATTATGTGTATGATTATGCTAAGGGCTTGTATGCGACCCCTTCGGGGTCAACTACGCCATGTTACGTCTAGGGAGAAAGTTGTGACAAAGTTGATATTGGAGCATAAGATTTTGTGACTAATATTTAGGATTGATGTCTCATGAAAACATGTCTAATAGAATCTTATTCATGAGTGTGAAGTGTGCCACACTTATGAGTGAGAGGCTATAGGATGTTTAGGAAATTTTCCCTTCTTTCATCATTCTCTATTCGTGCTTGAAATCTTAGCCCTATGATCTCCTTTCTAATATTTTTCTTATGATTATAGGAAATGAATACAAGGAGAGATAATGCAAGGAGAGGGCAAGAAAAGAATGTCAATGAGGGGAATCGTCCCCAAGCTCCTCTGAATCCTCAAATGCCCGATGAAGCAGAAGCTATGACTAATGTGGAGATTAGTATGGCTCTCCAAACCCTGACTTAGGCTTTGACTGATCAAGTCATTAGGGACGCAAGAGTTCAACCCAATCTGAATGCTAGCACAACTGCTTCCAGGATTAGGGATCTCACCCGAATGAATCCCCCTACCTTCTATTGCTCAAAAGTAGATGAGGATCCAAAAGGCTTTCTAGATGAAGTGTTGAAGGTGGTTGATGCTATAAGAGTGACTAATCGTGAGAAGGCAGAATTGGCCGCCTACCATTTGAAGGAGGTAGCTCAAGTTTGATATGAACAGTGGAAAGGGGAGAGAACTGTGAGAGCGGGCCCGATTGATTGGGAAGNCACTCTCTATTCGTGCTTGAAATCTTAGCCCTATGATCTCCTTTCTAATCTTTTTCTTATGATTATAGGAAATGAATACAAGGAGAGATAATGCAAGGAGAGGGCAAGAAAAGAATGTCAATGAGGGGAATCGTCCCCAAGCTCCTCTGAATCCTCAAATGCCCGATGAAGCAGAAGCTATGACTAATGTGGAGATTAGTATGGCTCTCCAAACCCTGACTTAGGCTTTGACGGATCAAGTCACTAGGGACGCAAGAGTTCAACCCAATCTAAATGCTAGCACAACTGCTTCCAAGATTCGCGATCTCACCCGAATGAATCCCCCTACCTTCTATTGCTCAAAAGTGGATGAGGATACAAAAGGCTTTCTAGATGAAGTGTTGAAGGTGGTTGATGCTATAGGAGTGACTAATCGTGAGAAGGTAGAATTGGCCGCCTACCATTTGAAGGAGGTAGCTCAAGTTTGATATTAACAGTGAAAAGGGGAGAGAACTGTGAGAGAGGGCCCGATTGATTGGGAAGCATTCAAGTCGGCTTTCCTTGATAGGTTTTTCCCACTAGAATTGAGGGAGAGGAGGATGTAGGAATTCATGAACCTTCACCAAGGATGTATGAATGTGAAAGAATATGGCCTTAAGTTCACACAATTGTCTAAGCATGCTCCAACCTTAGTGGCAGACTCAAGGGCCAAGATGAATAAATATGTTATGGGGATATCTGCCTTGGTGGTAAATGAGTGTCGTTCGGAAATGCGCATTCCAAGCATGAACATTTTGCGCCTTATGGTTCATGTCGAACAAATTCAGGAAGAAAAGATCAGGCACGCTGGTAAAGAAGTGAAGAGGACAAGAGTAGATGATAGCAATTTGTCTAAAGGTAGATTTGAGGTCAAGGAAAACCAAAGTTTAAGATGATGTTTTCTAATCAAGGTACCACTAACACTTCTAATGTCAACAAAGAAAGGGTGCCTACTCCTAAGCCACGGGGTTGTAGTGGAGGTGGTTCTTATGTCGAGAGGCCTACTTGTGCAAAATATGGTAAGAAGCATGAAGGTAAATTTCTTGTCGGTATGGGTGTGTGCTATGGATGTGGAAAGGGTGGGCATCAACTGAAAGATTGCCCAACCCGTTTGGGCAAGGGAAGAGAGGGTAATCAACCCCCCAAGTGGTTTTAATTTGGATGCTCTAGAAGAAGAGTCGCTTTTATGCTCTCCAGTCCCGAAGTGATCAAGAGGGATCCCCGGACGTTGTCACCACTATATTATAAGTATTTTCCATTGATATTTATGCATTGTTAGACCCTGGTGCTACTTTATCTTTTGTTGCACCTTTGGTAGCTATGAAATTTGATGTACTCCCTGAAACTCTAGTAGAATCTTTTTCAGTGTCCACCCCAATTGGTGACTCAACTATTGCAAAAAGAGTCTATAGAAATTATCCCGTTTCTTTACCTTATATAGTCACTCGGGTTGATTTGGTAGAGTTAGATATGTTAGACTTTGATATCATCTTGGGGATTGATTGGTTGCATGCTTGTTTTGCCTCCATTGATTATAGAACTCGAGTAGTGAATTTCAGTTTCCTGATGAGCCCATTTTTGAAGTGAAAGGGGGAAATTCAATTCCTAGAGGTCGATTCATTTCGTGTCTAAAGGCTTGTAAAATGATTTCTAAGGGTTGTATCTACCATATTGTAAGGGTTAAGGACGTTGAGTCCGAGACTCCTCCTTTAGATTCGATCCCCATAGTGAGGGTGTTTCCTGATGTTTTTCTTGATGACTTACACGGTATTCCTCCAGAATGGGAAATAGACTTCAGCATTGATCTTATACCAGATACAAAACCCATATCTATTCCTCTTTACCGGACGGCCCCGACTGAGTTGAAAGAGTTAAATGCTCAACTCAAGGATTTGCTAGATAAGGGTTTTATTCAATCAAGCATATCTCCATGGGGTGCACCGGTCTTATTTGTGAAAAATAAGGATGGGTCCCTTAGGATGTGCATTGATTATCGCCAGTTGAACAAGGTCACTATAAAGAATAAATACTCGCTCCCTATAATTGATGATTTATTTGACCAATTCCAAGGGGCGAGTTATTTTTTGAAGATTGACTTACGTTCGGACTATCGCCAACTAAGGGTGAGAGATGTTGATATTCCTAAAATTGCATTCCGAACTAGGTATGGTCACTTTGAATTCTTAGTGATGTCTTTTGGTCTAACAAATGCTTCGGCAACATTTATGGATCTTATGAATGGGGTGTTTAGAAAATATCTTGATTCATTTGTGATCGTTTTTATTGATGATATTTTGATCTATTCTAAGAGTGAGAGTGATAAGATGGAGCATTTGAGGATAGTTTTGCAAGTCCTTAAAGACCAACAATTGTATGATATGTTTAGCAAGTGTGAGTTTTGGCTAAGCTTGGTTGCTTTCCTCGGTCATATAGTGTCAAGCATGGGTATTGAGCTTGATCCTAAGAAGATCGATGTGGTTAAGAATTGACCTAGACCTCTAATTCCCACTGATATAGAAAGTTTTTTGGCTTGGCCGGGTATTATAGAAGATTCGTTGAAGGCTTCTCATCTATTGCTTCTCCGTTAACAGCCCTAACTAAATCCAAATTTGAGTGGCCTGATGCTTGTGAGAAGAGTTTCCAGGAGTTACAAGATAGACTCACCACCGCTTCGGTGTTGACCTTATCGGAGGGTATTGATGGGTTTGTAGTATATTGCGATGCTTCCCGAGTGGGTTTGGGATGTGTGCTTATGCAACATAGCAAGGTGATTGCCTATGCTTCGAGGCAACTCAAAGTACATGAAAAGAATTATCCAACCCATGAGCTAGAATTGGCGGCGGTAGTTTTTGCCTGGAAAATTTGAAGGCACTATTTATATGGGGTCCATGTTGATGTGTTCACTTACCACAAGAGTCTCCAATATGTGTTTAGTCAGAGAGATTTAAATCTCCGACAGAGGAGGTGGCTGGAACTCTTAAAAGATTATGATATGAGTGTCCTTTACCACCCCAAAAAAGCTAATATAGTTGCCGATGCCCTAAGTCGAATGACTATGGGTAGTGTGACTCATGTAGAAGATGAAAAGAAGGAGCTAGTTCACGAGGTGCATACGTTGGCCCGTTTAGGTGTCCAACTGGTAGATTCCTCAAAGGGTGGATTTATGGTTCACCATAGTTCTGAATCATCCGTTGTGGTTGATGTGACGTCTAAGCAACATCTTGATCCTATTCTGATGGAGTTGAAAGAATTGGTTCTCAACAAGTCCATTGACCCTTTTTCCCAAGGGGGTGATAGGGTGCTTAGGTACCAAGGTAGATTGTGTGTTTCAGATGTTGATGACTTGAGAGATCATACTCTAGAAGAGCCGCATGGTTTATGATAATCTATTCATCTGGGAGCCACCAAGATGTATCGTCATCTGCGGGAGGTCTATTGGTGGAATGGTATGAAGAAGGATATAGCAGGCTTTGTAGCTAAATGTCCAAACTGTCAGCAAGTCAAAATCGAACACCAAAAAAAGGGGGTTTGTTACAAGATATAGATCTTCCCACGTGGAAGTGGGAGGAGGTGAATATGGACTTCTTTGTGGGGTCCTCGTACTCGAAGGAGACATGACTCTATTTGGGTCATTGTAGATAGGGTGACGAAGTCAACCCATTTTTTTCCTGTCAAGATTTTCTTCTCGGTAGAAGACTATGCTAAGTTATACATCGAGGAAATAGTGAAGTTACATGGGGTTCTGTTGTCCATCATATCGGATCGGGGTACTCAATTTACTTCACATTTTTGGAAAGCATTCCAATGAGGGCTTGGTACCAATGTTAAACTTAGTACCGCTTTCCACCTTCAAATGGATGGTCAAGAGGAATGGACCATTCAGACTTTAGAGGATATGTTGAGGGCGTGTGTGATTGATTTCAAGGGAAATTGGGATGATCATCTTTCATTGATTGAATTTGCCTACAAGAATCGTTACCACTCAAGCATTGTCATGGCTCCGTTTGAAGCACTTTATGGTAGGAGGTGTAGATCTCCAGTGGGTTGGTTTGAAGTAGGTGAGTTTGCTCTAATTGGTCCTGATCTAGTTTATGATGCCATTGAAAAAGTTTGACTCATTAGAGAAAGGTTAAAGACGGCTCAAAGTCGGCAAAATTACTATGCCGACAATAGAAGAAGGAATCTTGAATTGAAGATTGGTGATTGGGTCTACTTAAAAATCTCACCTATGAAGAGTGTGATGAGGTTGGGCAAGAAGGGGAAACTTAGTCCTCGATATGTGGGGCCATACCAAATCTTGACACGTGTAGGAAAGGTTGCATATGAATTAGACTTACCCAGTGAGTTGGCTCCGATTCACCCAATGTTCCATGTCCCCATGCTCAAGAGGTGCATTAGTGATCCGGTATCCATCTTCCCTTAGAGGGTTTAGTAGCTGATTAAAATCTTTCCTATGAAGAAGTTCCAATTGAGATTTAAACCGGCAAGTTAAGAAGTTAAGGAACAAAGAGGTAGTTTTTGTTAATGTCTTATGGAGGAATCACTTAGTTAAGGGTGCTACTTGGGAGGCCAAGGCCAATATGAAGTCCCGCTATCCTCATCTTTTTCCTTCTACTCCTACCCCTACTTGAGGTAATTAGTTCTTGAGTTGGCATTTTTGAATAATTGTACTATGAGTTTTATTTATGTTTTTCTTATGTGTGCATGTTCTTTTGAGAATTCATGTTTAGCATGTATTGAGTTTTCATGATTTAGGTATTCCTCATGTGGGGTTGTACTTTAGTATAATGGTTGCATATTTGACTTCGTGAGGTGAACTAATGAACATAGGTGCCATACTTTTTATGATATGGCTAAATGGCTCTTTATTGATTGATTGTGTTCAGCTTGTTACATGGAGAAGCTAGTTCCTCGTAAGATAATATGAAATGATAATGTTGTGTGCATAGTGGGTTGTAGATGTAGTTCCTACCTCCTTGTGATTGCATTGATTAAGTCTTGAGGTGGAGTGGTGTTTCTCTTATGTTTTGTGCATTGTTAATGTGCCATGTTGTTGGGTTGCTAGTCTTGAGTCATTAACCCTTAATGTGTTTTAAAGTGTCAGTCGAGGACGAATGTTCCTAAGGGGAGATAATGTAACACTCTGGAAAATGCTAGGTTAAGCTACAACCTAAGCATGTGAGCTAATGTCGAGGTTCAAGGAGGTTAGTAAGTTAACGTCAAGATTCAAGTCGTAAAATAAGTTCCCTAACTTGATACTAAGTTCCTAGAGCTTATACGTCAAGGCAAGGCTACCCCTCAGGGGTCCTTGATGAGAGCCAAGGGGATGCTCTAAAAGCTGCCCAAAAGTAGCATCATTCACGAAATGAGAACCATGAGGCTTGGACTGACTCATGCCCCATAGATGGGAATCGTGAATCTAGCCTTAGCCTCCTCAAAGATCCCCTAAAACTCCATGTTCCAACCCCATTCCACGGACGTGCAGTACGGTCCGTGGACCAGCTCAGGCTCCGTGGAAAGGTCTCGTGAGTTGAGACTTAGTCTCCTTACCAAGACCTTGAACAACCCCTCTTTGAACCAAACCACGGACAGCCAGGACAGTCCGTGGACCCATCCATGCTCCGTGGTTTGGGGTTCGTGGATCATGCCTGGGAAAGCTGTCTTGGTTTAGCCTTAGATAAAGTGTTTAGGTAAATTACTAATTCATTTGTTTAAGGTTAGGGATGGTTGTATTTAGTTGTTTTAAGTTTATTAAAGTATTTTTAAGTATTAAACAAGTCTTTTAACTCTCATAACTCACAAACTCAAAATCAAAACCACTTCCCGCAAGAACTTTCTCTCTCTAAACTCCATTGAATAACATAGAAGAAGCTCATGATTAGCGTTCAAGCTCCAAGATTTTCACTCAAATTACATGGGAAAACATCAACCAATTCCACCTTGATTCATTGAATACTTTCCTCCATGAAGCCCTCTCAACTCAATTTCGAAAATGAGTATTATTTTGCAAAAAACTAGGGTTTTCATTCTAGTCATGGGTTCTTCCTAAAAAAATTTTAATTATGTTATTTGATGTATATTATGGATGATTTGACATTTTAATGGTGATTTTATAGTAGAACTCCCCATGAAACCATGAACTACCCCATGACCCCAATTTAATGAATTTCAATGAAGCTATTGATGCAAGATGATTTCTACTATGTATTGTGCTTATGTTAATTTGGTTATGAAACTTTGCCTTTTTTCATGTTGATGATAGTATAGCCTAAATGTAAATGTGAGACTTAGTTCATGACCTTGAAAGGGGTAAACTGTGAAGGATTGTTCATGATTGTTGATAGTTATTGATGAACTTATGAACTCATTTAAAAGGTGAGAATCCTATGACTATTGTGTGAATTGAGGTGTTTTTGGAAGACTAATTTCCCCTATCCTGACACATGTTTATGTATAAATTGTCTAGGATGATGTTGATGTTGTTGTGTTGATTGAAGGGCTAGTTATCATGAAAACACTGTGAATAATGAGATGAAAGTTACTCACCATAAAATGATGATTCTAAGTTGAAAGGTAGTTCTCACTTAAATAAATCTATGAGCTATTTAGTGAGTTGAATTGAACGAAGGGTAAAGTATTCCTTCACACATGTAGATACAATTCCATACTAATTATGTATAATTGGGAAATAATGCTTAGTACCTAGTGGATAAGGACAATGAGGAAAAGGCCCATCCGCTAATATTATAGGTTGGGTCATCTATAGTAAACTCATGAGATTGAGGCTCCTCCACTAATGCAATATATTGGGTTTCTAGTAACAATCTCCCTTTCCGATAACTATGTGCTAAACATAGGACTTAGCTAGTGGATCCACTTACAAGCTAAATATGATTAGTTCTACCTTCGACTAATAAGACCGCCTTCTTTTGGTGTGGGGTTATATTACACCATATTCCATTAAGCTCACATGGTCTATGTTGGTTATGGCTAATATTCCCTAATAACAATAAGATAATGAATATGATAGGAACTATACTATGACTTCTTAATGGGTTTACTTGGTAGGAGTAGGGGTATGGGACTTCACTTTTACATTGCACAGCGAGACTTATTAGGATGTTGTGGAATGGTTTCCTTATGGTATGATAAGATATGAATAGATGACTTTCCTTATGTTTAGTTCATGTACTTGTATAATTCCTCATTTATGACTATGGATTATGCTAAGCTTGATGATTATGGTAATGAATATGTGGCTTCAAGAAATGCTTAGTAAGGTTCGTATTATGGGATGCCAACCATACATTGCACAAGTATTCTTAGAGGTTGCTAAGGTATTTATATTACTATGTTATGAGTGTATTGTGACTATAGCTTGTTATCTATGTTTGAAAATGCATATTGGCTTTCCAAACTTGATTAATGCGTACTTCCAAGAAAAATGTCCTATTTAGCATATTTAAATGTTTTATGCATGTTTCCATACTTAGTACATATTTGTGCTAACCCCTTCTTTTCTACATACCATGAGTATAGGTCTCGGACGTTGATTCATTACATCATTCTTCACAGTAAAGCTTGGGTCGACTATTCCCTAAGTTTTGGTGAGTCCTCCAGTTCGAGGACCATGTGTTTATTTCATTCTTAGTTTTAGTCGTACTTTATTATGTAAAGACTTTCATTGATGTAAAGGGTTAAGTCCCTAATTTCGTACTCTTATGTTTAGATGGTTTCTAATAAGAGAAGTCTAGTATTTTCACAACTCTTTATATATGAAATTTGAAGTTTGACTTTTGGTTATAAAAGTTTTAATTTTCCGCATTATTTCTTAAGACATTATGTGTATGATTATGCTAAGGGCTTGTATGCGACCCCTTCGGGGTCAACTACGCCATGTTGCGTCTTGGGGGTAACCCCGGGTTGTGACATATTTGGCATGGAGTTATTTGATATGGAGGCATCCTGATGGTGGAATTTGATATGGTATGATCGGCGCAGGATACCAAGGACCTTGGTACAGAGATTTTTTATATCGAGGAGCTTGTAAGGTAGGACTATGTACGCGTGGAGTAATATATAAAGGTCTAGAAGCATATATGTGATGTTGGGCAGGATACTGGTAGTTTGGGAAGTGAGTATTCCCTTGAAGCATATTAATAAAGCTAGGTTCAGTAGGTGGATGATTATTTTGGAAAGTGGCTGGAATTGTGACAAGTTGTTTATCCATGTTTATCTCTAAAGAGGGATTGATAGAGAGTAACAACTTAGCCCACTTGCGTATATCAGATATCACTTCTTCTAACTCCCTTATTTTTTGTTCAGTGCTTAGACCGACTTGTTCAAAGAACGCTCTTTTTCGATAGCTTTACCCAAAGCCTTATCATTAGTCGTATTTCTCTTTCCTTTGTGATTCTCCCTTGGAAAAGAAGGAAGAGCGCCCTTTGATCGCGTGTGGTAAACCATGGTCTACAGATCAACCATTGGGGAAGGGTAAACTAAAAACAAAATCAAAAGAAAAACCAAGTTAGAACCTCACATAGTTTGAGATAACAAGCACATTGTTTTAAGATAAACGCCCTAAATAGTTTGAGATAACAAGCACATTGTTTTAAGATAAACGCCCTAAATGCAATGAGACTCGTTGAGCCAGAGGTAGGTCTAAGACAAAACATAAGTGATGCACAATAATTAATTCAAGCCTTATTTGATGATTTGGAATTTAGATTAGAGGAAATAAACCAACTTTCATATATTATAAAAAAAAATCAACCATTACATCATAACTGAAAACAAAAACTGAAAATAAACTAAAGGGAAAAGGGGTAACATAGGATATTATCCTAGAAATTTGAAATCTTGAAGATATCGATCTCAAGAGCTTAGCGTTATTCGCTCTTCCGGATATGGAGTGAATTCTTGTCGAGGTTCAATAAGTTGTTTGCCCATATGTTTTCTCTTTCATCCGTGAGCCCATAGTATCCTTCCCCACTTAATTTTTTCCGTCAGTCTCCCTTAGAATCCATATGTTATACTCAAGTGTACAGAAGGCCCGTCGTGCACCCATAGGAATGGTTACCACCCGGTCCCATCTTTGAAGTATATTGTGGACTTGCGGATTATCTAATCCAAAGTCATACTTACACTGATCCATGTTAGATCAGAGTGGTATTACTTGAGTTTGTCCAAATAGGCGGAGTACTCGAAGAGTGGCGTATGGTTGAATGTCTTTTAAGCCAATAACTTCAATCATTCATCGCCTCTTACTATTGCATGAGGGGTAGATAGCCAATAGAGTTTCCATTGAATGTGATGGTTGTTGAGTTCTATCAGAAATATTTGCCAATTTACGAATCCCACAGGTGCAGTGAAGCCTTTCAATCTTCTTGGATGGTTATCGGTTTTGTTGCCTATACCATTGAAAATATCTATCCTGTCAGGTCGTCTATAGAAGTGTTCAATAGCCCACAATTGTAGCAAGAGTTTGCGTCCTTCGAAAAATATTCTACCATCAACACATGCGGACAAACTCCTGATGATCTCTGCTAATATCATAGACACTATAATTTTTTATGTTCATCCCTTCCTTGAGATAATTGGCGAACAACGTACCCCAAAAGAGTATCGATCTTCCTTCTTTGTTTGGGTAAAACTAGAGATCCCAATAGTGTGATGGCAAAGGCGTTCACACGATATTCTTCCCATCCCTCAGTGGAGCACTCAAATTCCTCATAGCAATAATAATAACTACATTCTTGGCCAAAGCGTGAATTCAAAAAGTCGAAGGGAATCCATTCAAGATCCAATAAAGGTCAATTTTGGATTGTACTTCCTCCCAAGACTTTCTAGAAACTCCTTTAATGATGGCTTATAGGGTACAACCATTTAACACTCATAATACAGCAAATCAATGAAGCCACTAATCTCTTCAATTGTAGGTACCAATTTAAAGTTGTTAAAATTGAAAACCATCCTCGAGGGGTTCCCAAATTCTAGAAAGGCCCTAATCAAGTGACGGTCAGGTATGACAAATATGAGGTCGGTCAGACCTCCCAAAATATGACGAATCTCTCTTCTGTAGTTTTTCTTGATATCGTTCCACTAATCCCTTAGTTTATAGTTTACTTCAACGACCATTTGCGGGTTAACGGAGTTTGGGGAGGCATGACTCTACAAAAATAACAAACAAATTCTAAACTCCATTTTGGCATAACTGGCTTAAATTAATTATGGTGATCACATTGAAACATACTTATGCAATTTGTCTGAAGGGTGTTGGGGCCCTTTAGACGATAGAGTGGCTACTAAGAGTGTGAGTTGACACCAAGGGTCAAACCACCTAAGGTTTATGCAGCATGTATGACCTAATTGAGATTTATTCAGCCTGATTTGGCTTGCTGAATGGGTTCGACGACCACCGAACTACTCGGCGAGTGTCACGACCCAAGGGTAGCCCTTAGACGTAACAAGGCACATAGAACCCCTAAAGGCTCCATGTAAGCCACTTATCATATCATAACATAAGTAAAGAACAATAAAAAGTAAAACACATTTCAAGTCCAAAATTTTCATAAAGGAAAGCAGAAGTCTGGACTTGTCTCAATTAGCCATCTATTAAAATAGTTGAAACAAAATAGGGTTACAACCCTTACAACATAATTCAAAAGTCTAATACAATGAAAAAGGAATTACAAAGACATCATCCATCCTAGAACCATGAGGACTCACCACAACCAAGGAGAATAGTCGAATCCAAGCTTGAACCAAAGAAGAGAACCTCAAACACCAGACCCTACACTTGGGAAAATGTAGAAAAATAAGGTTTAGTACAAAAATGCACTAAGCATGATAGCCATGCATAAAAACCTTGAAAACATGCTAAAAGGGACATTTTAGTTGAATTCATGCAATTTTCTAAGTTAAAGCATCATTTTGAAAATAATGGAAAAGCATAAGTCATAAGCATAATCAACTCATAAATCAGCATATCATAAAAGGAACATATTGTACATACCCTCAAAGCCTACCTGTGCAATGCATGAATAAGATCCCATCATCCCCCCATCCTAAGTAAAGCTCCTTGAGTATCTATAGTTCATAGCTCATCTTCTTGTTCATACAATCATAATAGGGAATAAGCCTTAACCGACATAGACCATGTGAGCTTATCATGGAATATGTGTCTACCCCACACTGAAAAAGGGGTTGTCCTACTTGCCTAAGGTAGAACCATACTCTTAGCTTAGGTGGATATACTAGCTAAATACCTATGTAGGCACATAGTTATGGGATAAAGAGATTGCTGCTAGAAACTCAGACTTAACTAAGGTAGAAGGTTTCCATCTCATGAGATACATACTTTGGGAACTCGGACTCAACTAGCGTATAAGGAATCCATTTGGAAAGCCGGACTCAACTAACATATAAGATTTCATCTCATATCCATATCCACTCGTTGCTAAGCATAAATTCCCATATATTACATATTAAGTCTTGACTTAAGTTCATACGCATGCAAGAATGTCTTGACACTCAATCCAATATAAATCATATTGGGGCTCATAGATTCAATAGGTGAGAATAGACTTTCAACCTAAGAATCATCATATTGTGAGAAAAACTTTCACATCATATCATAATCATTCATNCTTGACTTAAGTTCATACTCATGTAAGAATGTCTTGATACTCAATCCAACATAAATCATACTGGGCTCATAGATTCAATAGGTGAGAATAGACTTTCAACCTAAGAATCATCATATTGTGAGAAAAACTTTCACATCATATCATAATCATTCATAAGTGTGTACATGGGATAATCTTGCAACAACACAACAACTAGATCATAATCATAATCACTTTACTCTCAAAGTGTTCTTTAAGCATATTCATAAATCTCATAATCATGCATAATTCTCATACTTTACCCCTTCAAGTACCATATATCATATTCAATCAACACATATATAATTACTACATTATACATGGATATAATCATAATTTCAAGTAACCGAATCATTACCTGCATAATTTCATATCAATCTTCAATAATCAACAAACCCACATCACAACTTCATAATTGAGAAATATGGGGGTTTCATGGGTTCTTGGAGGATTTCATCATAAATCAACAATAAATCATCAATTCAATCATAATCCATCATAAATCAATCATTAGAAACGTTTTTTGAAACAAACCCATGAGATTGAAGTCAAATCCTAACTTTTGGGGAAATCACTAGTTTTGAAATTGAGTTTAGACAGACTCCATGGGTGAATTATATCCATGGATGAAGAGATACCATGCCTTATTTATGAATTCCAAGGAATTTGAGTAGAAACCTTAGATTTTTTAACACCCTAGCTCCACTTTCTTTTTCTTCTTCCTTGAAGTTCTAGAGAGAGGATATTTGGAGAAGATGAACTCTTTTGGGATTTGATTTGGGGTTTTGGGAATTAATGGGGTGAATTGGTGTATTTTGACTTAAAAAGGCTTATATATATTTATAAAAATAACGAAAAATAACTTCACATTGATAGGACTTAAAAAGGAAATACCCAAAACACTCCTCACTCTAAGTGGGCTGGTAAGTGCCACGAGGGGCCCCACAAGTCGTGGTCCCACTCATGGACTTGAGGCAGTGGCTAGGAACCTTGTGCTTTAAGGTCACAAGCCAAGGCATCTCCACGAGGGGCTTCACGAGCCGTGGTCCCACTCGTGGACCTTGAGGCAGTGGCTAGGGCACATTTCCATCCACCCTCAACCCCTAAGGCATCTTCAAGACCACTCCCACAAGCCGTCTAAGGATTCATAAGTTGTGAAGTGGCTCATGTAAAGGGACCATTTTTTAGGCAGCCTAAAGAGGCTACTACCTCCACCTCCATGAGTGGCACCACGACTCGTGGTGTCCACTACTGGTCTTGAAGACCCTCGTGGTCTTGGAGGGCAGTGTCTTTGTCAAAATGGGCAGCCTTGGCTCCTTGCCTTGGCCCTTGCCTATTTTCCTTGGCTGTTGACCTTTTCCCTTGACGTTAACCCTCACGTTTTAGCTCTTGTTTATCCTATTAGTTTTCGAGGTGTTACAACGAGTCTTCCTACACATTTTTAAACTCTGATGATTTTTTCAAATTATTTCTAACATATTGATTTTGTGTTGCAGGTATGGCAAGACCAAAGGTACTAGGAAGAAATCAACCACCCCGTAAGTGGGCATGAGGAATAGTGATCAACGAGGGTGTTGCACCATCCAAAGCCTCACAAATGAAACTTCCTCCAGCAGGGGGAAAATGCAAAAGAAAAGGGCATGTGGAGCCAAGCATTGCAGAGAGCTCAAACAAAATGGGCATCTATGCGACCCACCTCACTACTTATGAGTCATAAAGTGCGGGAAACTTGGGGAAAGATCGCCAGTCTCCGTGTTTGAGCCAGAGGACGATCAAACTTTATAGAGATGGAGAGCGGAGCTGTGCTCTAAGGTACTCCATGACCCAGCCAAGATCCCAATTTCTCCTAAACCTCCTACACCTTCAGCACAAGTAGTAGAGCAAGTACCTTTGGTGCCACCAGTTCAAGCACCTCATCCCCGATCGTTGAACAAACTGAAGGGTGCAGGGTTGAGAACCAATCCCGAAGAGAAGACATTGTCTATAGATAGAGTAGTAGACAGATATCTAGAGGTGTGGAACATTATCATGTTCTACAAGTTTGAGATTTTTACCAGGCCCTACGGTTTCTACATTTCTTCATGGGTTCATGAATTCTATGCTAAGTATGGAAAGTTAGAGTCGAAGGGGACAAAGAAGACTAGCTCTTTTATACCCGTGGATTATGTAGTGGTACGAGGTAGAAAAGTTAAATGCAGCAATAGCAACATCAATGAGGTGCCATGGTGCACGGTGAATGTAATACACGTTTTGGTGGATCAGATACAAAAGAAGACCCTGGATGACTTGAAGGGTTTGTTGGCTCCTCTTATCACAGACATCACACCACCATAGATTGAGGCAGGAGTCCCGATAGAGAAAACGAATTTGAACGTGGCCGCTCATTTTTGGTTTGGGTTTATCACCACTACTTTGATACCATCACATCATGAGTCCATACTCAGGCATCCACAGGCTGCTCTTTTGGGTTGCATCATGGACTAGGATCAACTAAATCTCGACCTAATTATCGAGCTGGAGATAGCCATGAAGGCCAAGTAGAGTCAAACTTCTCTCTCAATCCCAGTGTTGATCACAGAGTTGTGCCGACTTTCTAGAGGGCCATTGATAGAGAAGACAGATGTCCAAGTGACTCTCACTTCCTTTACTGACAATCCAAAGGATCGAGAATGAGTACACCAGGGATGATACTGAGAGGAGGAGAGTTGCACTGGTGGACACTTCCTCGGTTGTTGATGTAGAGATGTTGTCGTCTGATATATCACCTTCTATCCAGACCAGTGAACCTACAGGTACGACTAAAACCTCCACTTCGTTTCCTTCTAGATCTACTACTACTCCCCCATCTACTGATGTTGCTGCTTCTCAAAAAATATTGACCCATGCCATGCAATTCAAGATGGACCACCTGGTCGAATCTGCTGATGTACGTGCCTCCAGGATATAGGATGTTGTACCTGGGATGATTGAGAGGGCCATTATTGTTACCTTAGCTCTTATCCAGGCTAAGTTGAGAGAGCATCGACAGTTGATTGATGTACATGTCTTGGCTTTGGATGCCCTTACGGTGCGAGTGGAGGCATCTAAGCAGAGTAAGAGCCAGTCTGAGGGTGTGAAGACCTTGAAGGCCAATATTATTAGGTTGAGGCGTGATGTGTATGAGCTGAAACCCATGGTTTTTCTATGTTATTTGGAATGGTGGACCTTTCCGAGGACTCAAGTACATAGTTATCAGCCATTCATGAGATCCCTCCAGCTAATACGACCAGAGAGGATGCTATAGTTGATGATGATGCCAATTCAGAGGCTTCCGAAACTGATGAGGAAGAGCTTGGTACACTAATTCAGTAGAGTATGATGATTTAGAGGACCTCGAAGGGGCGGTGGTGCAACTAGTTGTGGTGGCGTCTCTTAAGGATACATCGATGGTGGGCTCAAGTGGTGCAAATGATGGAGTTGAACCATGCACTGATGCCCAGACTGAGGGAATCACTGATATGCAGAGTTCACCACCGACTTAGCCTGACCTACGGATTTTGACTCTTTTTCAGTTTTCTGGTTAGACTTGTTATTTATTTTGCATTTGAGGACAATTGCTTGTTTTGTTTGGCGGGGTGACGTATATTAATTCCTACCTTTTTTGGGTTGTTTTTATGGATATTGTTGTTTGTTGTGAATGCTTGACTCTATTTATGACTATTGGTTTGGGATCCATTAGCTTTTAATGTGAATTTTGATTTTGACCCAAATTAAAAGTTTATTTGTCACCTCTTGATGTTTGTGAATTTGGATGTTCTCTTGCAAATTTGAGTGTCGGTTGCGATCAATACCGATGACTTGAATAGTGCTCTTGATTGAACGATATATGTGTGTGATTCCAGTGAGGAAAATTTTAGTTGCATAAGTCATATATGAACTTTTAGCATCTCATTGTGACTGGCCGGTTGTTGAAATAAATCTTGTGATGATATTTTCACGCGTGCTAAAATTGAAGAGTCTTGTTTGATGATTATGTTGCATGCCATGTGTGGTGAGGTCATCTTGAAATGTGCGTGTCATAGTATCTTGAACTTGCCTTGTTCGTCCAATCGACTAATGTAGGCGAATGATAGAGATAACCAAAGGAAATTTGTGAAGAGTGAACCAAAATTGCTATTATACCTCTTTGTGACCACCTTGTGAGAGTGTGAACCTTTCTTGTCACCGTTTGAGCCTATCCCTTTTCTTTGGATGAAAGTTGAGCACATTTGACCTCTTCCCTTCCCACCTAAAATCTTCATGGAGGATTGGTCCTTTTGAATAACTCAACATAGGCCAAAAGCCTAAGTTGGGGGTGTAGTAAAAAAGGATGAAAGTCAAGAAGTTTTAGATATTCGCCCTTGAGGAATTATGTTGAAAAAGATGAAACCCCTCCATATAAAAAAAGAGATAAGAAAAGCGAAAGAAAAAATAAATCGAAAAAGAAAAGAATTGTTGAAATAAATTTTGTACAATGGAAACAAAATGGGGTTTCCAATGAGTCATGCTTAAAAGAACATAGGGTGGATTGTGAAAAAGTCAAAAAAAGTGAAAGAAAAGGAGAAAAACTGAAATGCAGGCCATGCATTAGTAAGGTCGAAGTCACTAAGCCAAAATGATCATACCTTAACTCTCAGCCCCGTTACAAGCCTTGAAAGATCTTTGTGATCTTGATTGAGCTTAATATCATGTAGTTTGGAAATTACGGGCAAGCCTATGGGTTGAATCATGCATGTGTCTATCTTTGAGAGTGTGAGAGTTGCTTTTGATTCCTTACTTCTGAAACTTTGATGAGCCTTGTGTGAGCATGGAATAATTCTTGGTGTGAGGGCAGTCGAATGTTTTTGTTAAGCTTGAATTTGCATTTGAATCAAGCATTGTGAGCTTGAGTTCTATTTGATAATGGCTAGTCACAGTTTGAAACTTGTAGTGCACAATTGATCATTGCATGGGTAGATGGAACCTCATGTGCATTCATGTTGAGTTTTGAGCAGCACTATTTGTAGACATCTTTGTTGAAAGAATTGATCTTGTCTTTTACTTATGGACAAACAAAAGGTTAAGTTGAGGTGTTGATGAGTTGGATATTTCAACTCATTTAGGGCCTAATATCTATATTTTTAATGTCCTCAATGCCTATTTTATGCTCTAAACTGATGTTTAAATGCTAATTTGCAGCAATGAAGGCAAAAGATCAAGGCAAGGATATTACAGGGCAAAAAGGAGCGGAAAAGCTAAAAAAGGTGAAGACAAGAAAGGCTGATGATCGCCAAGACAACTCGGCGAGTCGCCGAGTGGCTCTTGAGCTCGCCAAAAGTTATAGCAAGCCAACATTGGAAAAAAGTCAACTCAGTGATGGAAGGAAGCATTTCGATGAAGCGTTGACTGGATCGATGAGGTAGATTTTGATCGCCTAAACTTATAGAAGAGGAATGGTGAAGAGTCGAGTCAAGAAGGCGATGGAAAGGGACATTTGGTGAATCGCTGACCTGGTCGGCGATGCTCGACTTATTTTGCCTTGTTTCTCAAAAGCAACAAAAATTGGGAACGTATAAATGCGATTTTTTAAAGAGTTGAGTTCCAAATTTTTTAGAGTTTTTGAGATTTCCTACAGTGGTTTTTTGATCCCTAACACTGTTCTTTGAGTATTTGAGTAGAAATTTAGAGTTGGGTTTGGATTTTGAACTAATTTTGAGCATTGTGAAAATTTGCAATTTGTTGCCCAAACTTGTGGAGACCATAGTTGGTAACATTTTCCTACTTTTTTATAATGTTTGGCTAAAACCCCCATTCTTGGGGGTGTGATTAATGTTCTCAATTACCTTATGGATACTAGTATTTATTGATTTAATTGTTCATTTAAAGTGGGTTCAATTGATAGTTGAGTTTTAATTGATGAATTGTAGGTGCAAATATAGTTCTAACTTAGTATTCTAGGCTTGCTTGAGAAAGAAGTTTTAGAATTAAAGTTATCAATTGATGATTGTAGTGATTGGGTTATTGTGGATTCAATTTGCGAAAGTGGGTCCGAATTTGATCCTACCAATCTTGCTTGAGAGAGTAGATTAACTGTGGTTTTAGGATGTTCATATTTGTTGGGCTTCTTGACGGTCGAGAGAACTCGCTTGATTCATAATAGTTGATTGAGAAATGGTTGTTACACCAAAAGCCTAGCCTACCAACTAAGATTTAATGTCTTTTAGTAAATAATAATCACCTATATAGAGATATTGGTGATTAATCGATCACATCCCCAAGGACCCCTCTCTACTTAATTACTCCCCTGTTTTGTAGTTAATAGTTGTCACTCTAATCCCCCAAATTGACACTAGTGGTCAAACACCTACAATTTAATTTTATTGTTTCAAAAATGTCATTTATTCCTATAACTTACTAGAACACCCTTTCACTTAATTATTGAATTCTCTACCATATCAACTCCCTATGTAATCGACCCTAACTCTTCATTGGGTTTATACTTGATTGCGACCGCCTACACTTATAATTGGATGAAGTGTAGTTGAGCGTTATCAACCTACTCAGTCTTAAGGTAGTGTGTCACAAGGAGGCAATTGGACTCCTACTTGTGCTAAGTGTGGTAGAAACCACCAACGAGCGTGTCGTGATGTCTCCACTGGCTGCTTTATGTGTGGTCAGACATGTGATTTCATGAGAGAATGCCCTAAGAACAGGCAGGGCAATGGTAATGGGGGCAATAGAGCCCAATCTTCTTGAGTAGTTCCGCCAAACAAAGCTACACCTAGAAGAGATACTTTAGGGATAGACGAAAGAGCAAACCATCTGCATGATATTACCAGTCGCCAAGAGCAACAAAATTCACTAGATGTTGTCACTGGTATGATCAAAGTCTTTACTTTTAATGTATATACATTGCTTGATCGAGGTGCGAGTCTATCTTTCTTGACTCCATATATTGCTATGAATTTTGATATTCTTACCGAGCAATTTCTTGAGCCCTTCAGTGTTTCCACACCTATAGGTGAGTCTATTCTAGCTGAGAGAGTTTATTGTATTTGTGCTATTTCTTTCAATCACAAGGACAACATGGTTGACTTAGTCGAGTTAGATATGGTGGACTTTGATGTTATTCTAGGTATGGACTGACTTCATGTTTTTTATGCCTCAGTTGATTGTAGAACTCGAGTAGTTAAGTTCTAGTTTCCTAATGAGCTAGTTATTAAGTGGGGGAGTAGTTCAATAGTGCCTAAGGGTCGTTTTATTTCGTACTTTAAGGCTAAAAAGTTAGTTCCCAAGGGGTGTATCTATCACTTAGTTTGAGTTAATGACTCTAGTGTTAAGACACCACCTATTCAATTAGTTCCAGTTGTGATTGAGTTTCTAGAGGTCTTTCCAAATGATCTTCCCAGAGTCCCTCCTGAGAGAGAAATAGACTTCGGTATGGATATTCTTCCTAATAGTCGACCTATTTCTATTCCACCATATAAAATGGCTCCCGATGTGCTCAAAGAGTTAAAAGAGCAGTTGAAAGACCTTCTTGATAAAGGTTTCATTAGACCAAGTGTCTCACCCTGGGGCGCTCCGGTCTTATTTGTGAGGAAGAAAGATGGTTCTCTTAGGAAGTTTATTGATTACCATCAATTGAACAAAGTTACTATAAAGAATAAGTATCCCCTTCCGAGAATTAATGATCTATTTGATCAACTTTAAGGTACCACTTGTTTTTCTAAGATAGACCTTAGATCTTTCTACCATTATTTGAGGATAATGGAAAGTGATATCCCGAAGACAGCATTCATGACCCGTTATGGTCATTATGAGTTTCTAATCATTTTGTTTTTGTTTGACTAATGTTCCTCCAGTGTTCATGGACCTTATAAACATAGTGTTTAAGCCTTATCTTGATATGTTTGTTATCGTACTCAAAGATGACATTCTGATTTATTCGAGGAATGAGGCAGAACATGCTAGTCATCTCAAAGTAGTTCTCAAAACTATCAAAAATAGAGAGTTGTATGCTAAATTTTCCAAGTGCAAATTTTGGCTTAATCAATGGTGATTTTAGGCAACATTGTATCTAGAGAAGGAATTTAAGTTGATACTCAGGAGATTGAGACCGTGCAGAACTGACCTAGACACACATCTCCAACTTATATTAGGAATTTCATAGGGTTGGTTGGTTATTAAGGAAGGTTTGTCGAGGAGTCCTCATCTATTTCATCCCCTTTGACAAAGTTGACATAGAAGATAACACAGTTCCAATGGTATGAAGCTTGTCAGAAAAGCTTCCAGGAATTGAAAACACGGTTGACTACTTCCTCGATGTTGACCTTACCAGAGGGTACACAAGGCTTTGTTGTGTATTGTGATGCGTCTAGAGTTGGATTGTGTTGCGTATTGATGCGGAATGGAAAAGTTATAGCTTATGCCTCTAGACAACTTAAGATTCACGAGAGGAACTACCCAACCCATGATCTAGAGTTGGTTGTTGTAGTGTTTGATTTGAAAATATGGCTTCACTATCTCTATGGTGTTCATGTTGAAGTGTTCACCAATCACAAGAGTCTTTAGTATGTATTCAGTCAGAAATAGCTTAATCTTAAACAGAGAAGGTGGTTGGAGTTACTCAAGGATTATGACATGAGTATTCTTTGTCACCCATGTAAGGCTAATGTTATTGCTGATGCTTTGGGTAGATTTTCAATGGGTAGTACTACCCATGTTGAGGAAGGCAAGAAAAATTAGCCAAAGATGTGCACAGACTTGCACAATTTGGAGCCTGGTTAATGGATACCAATGAAGGTGGAGTGGTGGTGATGAATGGGGCGGAATCATCACTAGTGTCCCGAGTGAAAGAGAAACAAGACCAAGACTCTATTTTGCTCGAATTGAAGGCAAATGTTCATAAGTAGAAAGTGATAGATTTTGAACAAGGGGGAGATGGTGTGTTAAGGAATCAAGTTACATTGTGTATACAAAAGGTGGATGAACTCCGCTCCAGATACTCTATCCATGCAGGTTCCACAAATATGTATCGTGACTTGAGAGAAGTGTATTAGTGGAGTAGTATGAAGAGGTGTATTGTTGAATTCATTGCTAAGTACCCGAATTGCCAACAAGTAAAGGCAAAGCACCAGAAACTCAGTGGTATGGCTCAGAAGATAGATTTTATGGATTGGTAGTGGGAGATGATCAATATGGATTTCATTATTGGTTTGCCGCAGTCACGTAGGAAAAATGATTGGATCTGGGCGATCGTAGATCGAATGACTAAATCAACCCATTTCTTGTTGGTAAAGTCTACCTATTCAACAAAAGTTTATACCATATTATATATTCAATAGGTATTCAAACATCATGGAGTTTCGGCGTCCATCATTTCTGATAGAGGTGCACAATTCACCACACAATTTTGGCAGTCTTTCTAGAAAGGCTTGGGTTTGAACGTAAATTTGAGTACTGCGTTCGATCCTCAAACTGATGGTCAAGTAGAGCATAAAATTCAGACCTTAGAGGATATGTTGGGGGCCTGTGTGTGCGATTTCAAAGGTAATTGAGATAATCACTTACCTCTCATAGAGTTTGCTTACAAAAACAGTTATCACTCTAGTATCCAGGTGGCTCCTTATGAGGCTCTTTATGGGAGAAGATATAAATCTCCTATTGGATGGTTTGAGGTTGGTGAAGCTGGGTTGATAGGACCAGACTTTGTTGATCAAGATATGGAGAAAGTGATGATCATTCAAGAAAGGTTGAAAACAACGCAAAGTCGTCAAAAATCCTATCCTGAAGTTGAGAGAAGAGACTTAATGTTTAAGGTGGATGATTGGGTGTACTTAAGATTTGGTAAGAATGGGAAGCTTAGTCTCTGGTATATTGGTCTTTATAGTATATCCAAGAGGGTTGGCAATGTAGCCTATTAATTGGAGCTACCGCCAGAGTTAGAAGCAGTCCATCCAGTATTCCACATTTTAATGCTGAAGATGTGTATGGGCGATCCTTCACTTACTATACCTACTAAAAATGTTGGTATTAAGGACAATATATTTTATAAAGAGTTACCCGTTGAAATATTTGATCGTTATGTTCGGAAGTTGAGAACCATGAAGGTAGCATCAGTCAAGGTCTTACGGAGGAATAAGTTTGTTGAGGAAGCTACTTGGGAGGCTGAGGAGAATATGATGAAGAGATAGCCACATCTCTTTTCTTCTGGAGAAATTCCAGACCAAGGTAGTGACTTTGTGTAAAGCACTATTTAAATTGATATGCTCTATTGTGTTAAATTGCATGTTGGGTGTTACATGTTGCCACCCTTAGTCCTATTTTGAGTGATATCATTTGAGGAATAATGTTCCCAAGGGGAAGATATTGTAACACCTCTGTCTTAGAAAGCACTAATTTTAGAGAGAACTAAATTGGAAAGAGCTAAACTGAGAATTTTGTAAGTTAAACTTAAATTGTGACTTTAGAGTAAACTTCCAACGACCATAACTTTCATCACAAGATGAGTTAGGTGGCCCATGAGATATCAAATGAAAGGTCTTTGAGTCCTCTTTCCAATGCCACCAGATTTGCTAAATTTCGAGTTTGGATGAGGGAGATATGCTCGTTTGTATTCAGCTTATCTGATTAAGGAAATCCATCTGAATTAAGGAGGGGTATTTTGGTCTTTTCCTTACCCCCACTAGACTAGCTCGTTTTTTGGTAATATTTTTGGGGGTCTAAACTGATTTAGATCAGTTTTGACAATGCTAAACACACTTAGGGTTTTACAGAGAAGTTCAAAAGGAGGAAAGAGAGAAGTTCAAGCGTTCGTACAAGATCCATGCGATCTTCAAGGAATTTTACCTAGGATTTGATCCTTACGAGGTATGTAATCTTTCATCGTGATGGGTTCATTTACCCTCACGCCAATCATGAGTTTTTTGACTTAAATTCGTCCATGACAATCTATGTATTAAGGTTCTTGATGAGTTTCTTGAAGTTTCGTTCTTAAATCTTTAATAATGGGATTTGATGAGTTCTTGAGGTGAAATTTATGAGTTTGAGGGTTGTTTTTTTAATAGATTTTCATTTACTTGTGTTGGGTATACAAATCTAAGAGAGTTTGGGAGAAATCAATCGATTCTAGGCGAATTAGGGCCAAAAATCGAAGAGGAAAATTCGTTGGGTTTTCTAGGCATGGCACGGGGCAACGCGCCACTCATCCACTAGGATGGAAGGCGCGCCGCGCCAATAGTGCACCAGAAATGGTGCTCTGTAGTTTAGAGGCTAGCGCCCTGCATCACTCAGTGAACCAGGGTCGCCTGCCCCGGTCCGTTTTCTGTCATTCGTTCCTTGTAAGTTATTTTAAAACATATCCTTGATCTTTTCCTGATTATAACTATTCAAACAACATCTAATCATTGAGAAATCCATATATCCAAATCATAACTCTTGAATTCACATTCCAAATTCAAAAAAAAAGATTAAGAGTCAAGTTTGAGAGAACCTTTCGAGTCAGTTTTGAGAAGTCTTTTACAAATTTTAAAACTTGTTTTAAAACTTGAGTACTTTAGTATGAGGATGAGGATAGTTGAGTTTCATTTTACAAAATTAATATATGAAAACTAAATATTACTAAGAGTAAATGTTTTACATTTAAAATGAGAAGGAAAGCTTGATTTTCCAATGATTTCATGAGGAGTATTTGAGCACTATCTCTTTTAAAAGACCCTTTTGAGTAATAATCTCAAAGTTTGAGGATAAGGAAATGTTTTTAAACATATGATCATGAGTTTTATTATTAGGAGTAGTATTGACCATCGATATGGGATGAGTTCAGACAACTTAAAGTACTCATAAACCACGTATGCCAACATGGGTAACATGGTCACACTTTTTTGATGTTTTCTTATTGCCTTTAAGCATATCATAGTGGATCCACTTAGTTGAGGATGTCTTATACGACGAAAAGTTATACGAAAGTTCTAGAAGCATGGGCAAGACATTATATCATCATATAGTTCATAGTGATGGTTGTCAGCTAGAGAATCTCCTAAATAAGAGTAAAAGAGTTAATATTGTAATTTTAAATACATTGAGTTATTATATACTATTTAAAAACATTCTTTATAATGCATTTTTACTGTTGCTTTTATATTCAACTGAGTTGAGTATTTCTGAGTTTGAGTATCTCTAAGTAACTTTTAGTATCCTTGAGTTGAGTTGAGATAAGGTAAGTAAGTTCTTCCTTTTTTATCAGTTCAAGCTTACTGTAACACCCCGTATCCGAAACGGACCAAAAATGCAGATTTTGAGAAATTGTAGGTGCAACTTACGGTCACCATCCACGGACCGTAGGTCAGACCACGGCCCGTGCTGGTGGTCCGTGGTTCACCACTGCAACCCCTCCCTAGCCAAGCTCAGAAAAATCGACTAAGTCTCGACTCACGGACAGACCCACGGTCCGTAGATCAGACAACGGTCTGTGGTCTATGTCCGTGGATCAAGAGCTCCTTTACCCAGCCTCTGACACAAACTACGGTTAACCAGCACGGACCATCAATCGATCCACGGTCCGTAGGTCTGACCGTAGATGAGGGTCAGCAACCAGTTAGCTGAAAATTATTGATGGGTCAACTTCATATGGTCATAACTCTTAGTACAAAATGAATTATGAGTCCCATAACCTATGGTTAGATAGATAATTGAAATATCTTTCCAACTCCACCGAGTTTGATAAATTCCGACCTCCGAGTAAAAATTTATGCTCATTTTAGTGAAACCCTATCAGGAAGACTCAACCTACGGATCCAATCGACGAACCGTCGATTGAATGATGGCCCGTCAGTCCAATCCGTCGATCACTCCGACAGCAGTTAAGTCAGGGGTCTTTTGGTCTTTTTCTATTTCGTTTAACCCCTAAGATACGTCGTTTAAACCCTAAATCATAAGGTTTTAGTCAGTTTAAGCCTAGAAACATAACTAGAACTTTCCTTAGTCAAAATCATTAATCAAAACTTAGAAAATTAGAATCAAGAGAGGAGAAAAAGGTCAAGAACCCTAGTTCAAGAACGCAGCAAGGTTCCATCAGTTCTAGCCCCGAAATCGAAAGATTTCTTCGTGGAATTCGTTACCAGGTATGTGGGATTTCACTTGTAGTGTCCTTTCGCCCATTAGGTCCCTAGAATTCAGTCAGTTTCTTGATTCCATGATTATGAACAGACGTAGGGTTTCTAGAATTATAGTAGATCATCATGAATTAGTTATTTAAATATTCCAAATCAGATTATCATGTTATTGCTCAGTTTTTCGCATAAATTTTAGAACCCTAGGTATGCATTTCTTTAGTTCTTGAATTACACATGCTAGGTCAGATATTTCAGTATTCAGTTTTACATGCCTTAGTTTATGAATGCATCATTATCAGATGATTTGTTGCATTCTTAGTTTGCATGTTCAGTTTCGAACTATCCAGTATTTACAGAAATTCAGTCATAACCAGTTAATCACTTAATTCATTGGGAGTAGCATAATATCAAGTTGGACTAGGGTTCAGCGTACCGATATAGTCCCAGAACTACGAGCCACGTAGGAGTAAGTCCCATCTGTGGGCAACATCAGTTTAGTGATCACGCCAGCATGCCTCTATACCTCTGGCAGGGTATATTGGGTCCACTCAATGGAGCATATACATCGGACTCCACATTTAGCTCATGTGGTTCGGTTATTAGTAGCTCTCACAGTTCAATCAGACTCTTTTGCATTGACCATATTTCAGTACAGTCAGTATTCAGTCTCAGTATTCTATATCATGTTCAGATTATTTCATTGCTTCATTGCTTTGCTCAGTTATATGTTATTTCAGCTTTACTCTATCCTGCATGCTCAGTACCTTTCAAGTACTGACGCATACCTGCGCTTCATCTTCTCGTGCTGTAGGTTCAGGTTCTCAGCATCCAGATCACGCTTAGATCGATTCCCAATCTTCAGTTCAGCAGCATCAGTGGTGAGTCTTCATTCTTCGAAGACTAGTGACATGTTTATCTTTATCGCTTTTAGTCTTTAGTTTCAGTTTTACTACATCTAGTTGGGGCATGTCCCAACATTTCTAGTCAGTTTAGAGGCTTATTTCAGACATAGTTAGATTCAACTTATTATTTTGAATTTGATATTTCTTTTGTATTAAACTCTCAAATTTGATATATTCAGTTATAGTATATGGGTATTCCCCATCTCTTCATTTTATTTATGAATTAGCTTCCGCATCAGTTTATTATTTTTAGTATGCTCATGATTATGCGAGAATGGTTAGATTGGGATCACTTGTGCTCCTGGGTCCCGTGTCCGCGTCTCGGGGGTAGTTCAGGGTGTGACAAACTTGGTATCAGAGCATTAGGTTTGAGTGTCCTAGGATGTCTGAAAAGCCGCACTAAGTAGAGTCCTTTTCATGGGTGTGAAGTGCACCACATGTAATGAGGGGGAGGCTACAAAGTGATTTTAGGAAAACTTCACTTTCTTGTTATTCTTATCGTGCATAAGGTATGATCTAATTCCATTCTGGCTCAACGTTCTACGTTTCAGTGATCATGCCTCCTCGTAGAGCTTATGCAAGGAATGCGAATGCCAGGAATGCTAATGCAGCTCCTCTAGTTCCAGATCAGGAAGTCTCAAATGCTGAATTTAGGAATGCCATTCAGATGTTGGCTCAGAGTGTCGCTAACCAGAACAATCAACAGGTTCAAGCTCCTGTGAATGCAAATGGTGGATCAGCAGCAGAAAGGGTCCGTGACTTTGTTAGGATGAATCCTCCAGAGTTCTTAGGATCGCAGACTGGTGAAGATCCCTAGAATTTCTTGGATGAGATCAAGAAGATCTTTGAGGTGATGCTGGTCACTGGGAATGATCGAGTTGAGTTAGCATCTTACCAACTTAAGGATGTAGCTTATATTTGGTATACTCAGTGGAAGGAGAACAGGGGTACAAATGCTGCTCCTATTACTTGGGAATGTTTCAGCGAAACCTTTCTAGACAGGTTTTTCCCCATAGAGTTGAGAGAAGCAAGGGCACAGGAATTTATGAACTTAAGGCAGGGTAACATGACTATCCAATAGTATGGGCTCAAGTTTAACCAACTCTCCAGGTTTGCTCCTCACATGGTTGCTGATTCCAGGGCTCAGATGAATAAGTTTTTGTATGGAGTGTCAGACTTAGTGAAAACAGAGTGCAGGAATGTTATGATGTTGGGAGACATGAACATCTTTAGGCTCATGACTCATGCTCAGCAGGTTGAGGGTGATAAGCTTAGGGAACAGGCTAAGGAGACTAAGAAAGCAAGAACAGGTAACTATGAGTATTCCCAAAAGAAATCGGGTGGTGGAAATTGCTCACATTTCCAGCAGAAGGCTTCGACTCTAGCCCCTTCATCAGCTAGTTTTCCATCCCCCAGGTTCCGTATTAATCAGAAAGGTAGGGCGTCAGGCTCTAAGTCTCAAGGTAGTGTTTCAGGCACCAAAACCTACCCAACTTTCTCGAAATGTAGTAAGAACCATCCGGGCGAGTGCCTTGCAGGTAAGGAAGGATGTTTTGGGTATGGTCAGTATGGTCATAGATTGAAGGACTGTCCTTCTAGATAGGGTCAAGGAGGAAATAATGGTAGAGCTCAGCCTACAACTTCTGCAGCACCAACAAGTCGCCCGACTCAGTAGGGTAATTCTTCTGGTACTGGTGGCGGACAATGCCAAAATAGGCTTTATGCTCTTCAGGC
>NC_064282.1:104277670-104322270 GCF_019186545.1 Solanum stenotomum
TGCTCAAGTCTTAAAACAAGTTTAAAAAAAATTGTAAAAAGACTCCTTAAAATAACTCGAAGAACTCTTAAGACTTGACTCTTAGCTCTACCTTGAATCTGAATTATGAATTCAAGGTTATGATTCACATTGTGAATGATTTCTAGACGTTTAGAAGTAAATTAGAATAGTTAGAATCAATGGGGAGTGAAGTACACTTTAAGAGAACTTAGAAGGGTAAAATGATGGAAAATGGGTGGGGGCAGACGACCCGGGCGCACTTCTGGCTCGGGATGCCATCCCCTAAAGTTCAGAGGCCCATTCTGGCACACTGCTGGTGCATCCGTGGCGTGCCGTGCCACCATTCCCCCAAAAAATTCCGACGAATTTTTCTACTCGTTTTCTGACCTTAATTCGACTAGAATCGAATGGTTTCTTCCCAATCACTTAGAATTGAATACTCAACGTATGTACATGATAATCTACTAAAACAACCCTCAAAACACTAACACTTATCTCAAGAACTCATCGAAATCCCAACAATCAAGATTATGAAAGGTATTTCAAGAAAACTCAATAAGAACTCAAATCCTTCAACTTTAAGAACGAATTTGCGCTGAAAATAACATGATTGGTGTGTGGGTGAACAAACCAACACTATGAGAACTGACATACCTCTTAGGGTTTAAAACCTTGGCAAAACAACCTTTGATTCCCAAGAAAACTTGAAGTACTCCTTGACTTTTCTCCCTTTCTCCTCTTCTTGAACTTCTCTCAAAATCCTAACGTAAATTAGGATTTGTAAAACAGAACCAAATCAGTTTAGACCCCTAATTATTTACTAAAAACGTATTATGCTTATTGGGTAAGGAAAAGACCAAAATACCCCTCATATTTTCGGGTAACTTACCTTAACCGGACAACCCGAGTTCAAATGGGTGTATCTCCCTCATACAAGCTTGAAAATTAGCAAACTCGGTGGCGTTGGAAAGAGGATTCCAATACCTTTCATTCAATATCTTATGGTCAACCTAACTCATATTGTACAGAAAGTTATGATCGTTTGAAGTTGACCCAAAACTCATAACCTACATCTAACTTGCAAAGTTTCAGATTTTGCTATTTCCAATTTAGTTCCTTCTATTTTTAGCTCTTTCAAATACCGAAGTGCTACAATATCTCCCCCTTGGGAACATTTGTCCTTGAATGAGATTACTCTAAGTAGACTAAGGGTGGTAACTGTAACACCCCGCTATTTGAAAGAGCTAGAATTAGAAAGAATCATTTTTGGAAAGAATGAAAATCTGAAATTTGGCAAAGTTATGTTAAGTATGAGGTTGGGTCAACTTCAAACGTCCATAACTCTCGGTACAGGATAAGTTAGGTGTTCCATAAGATGTCAAATGAAAGGTCTTTGAATTATCTTTCCAACGCCACCATGTTTGCTAATTTTTGAGCTTGTACGAGGGAGATATGCCTCTTTGAAGTCGGGCTATCGGAATAAGGAAAGTCAACCGAATTTTGGAGGGGTATTTTGGTCTTTTCAGTACCCAATTAATTTAATTTGTTTTTAGTGATTAAATTGGGGTCTAAACTGATTTGGTTCAGTTTACTCTTTACAAAATTATGCTAGGGCTTTGAGAAAAGAGAAAGGAGGAGAAAAAGCCAAAGTTCATCGCATTCTTGAGTTTCGCTTGCGGATTTCGCCAAGGTCCATATGAGGTATGTGAGATCACATAGCATTGGGTTCGTTCACCCACATGCCAATCAAGATTGAATTCAGTGTTTTTATGTTCTTGAAGTAGAGAAATTGAGTTCTTGATGGATTTTGTTGAAGTTTCTATTGGGATCTTGATTGTTGAGTTCTTGAGTTAATTTCATGAGATTTAAGGTTGTTTTTGAGTAGATTCTTGTATACTTTGGTTGGGTATTCAAATCTAAGTGTTTGGGGAAGAAACCAATCGAATCTAGACGAATTAGGGTAAAAAAAACGACAAGAAAATTCATAAATAAATTCTAGGAAAAGGGGTGGGACGCCATGCCACTCAATGCGCCCCACATCAGTGTCTGAAGTTTGGGCTCTTGGGCTCCGTGCCACTCAGTGCGCCCCAACCCATGTTCTGTAGTTTTGGGTATGGCGCTCTGCATCACTCAGTACGCCAGAGTCGCCAGGTCCTCTAACCTTTCCCACTTCTTTCCGTTCGAGTTCCCTTGAATTGTACTTATGTTTTCTAGCTGATTTCTACACTTTAAGGTACGTCTAAACATCATGAGTCTTTTCAAAAGTCTTTTGCAAATGCTTTAAACTTGTTTTAAGACTTGAGTTTTGAGTTGAGTAAAGAGTAACAAATGAAGTTCATTTTCTTCAAAAGAGTATATGGGAACTATGTATTCCCAAAGTGTAAATGTTTTCACATTTAAACAAGAAAGGAAACACTAATTTCTAAAAGAGCCGTTGAGCTAGTTATTGAGTAAAGAGTAAATGTTTTCACATTTAAGTAAGAGAGGAAACACTGATTTCGAAGAGAGCCTTTGGGCTAGTTTAGAGTAATTATCTCAAACCACAGAAAGAGTTATGTTTTTAATTAAATGAGCTAGTTACATTTTGGGAGAAGTAGTGAGCACCGATTTGGGGACGAGCTTGAGTTCAAACAATTCATAGTCTCCATAAACCGTGTAACCAGCATGGGTAGAAAAGGGTCATACTTTTTAGATGATTTTTTAGTGCTTTTTAGCATAGACTAGTGGACCCACTTAGTAGTTAGGTTCTATACCCCCGGCAAGGTGTAGGACAACCCTGGCTGCGTGAGGCAAGCGTTTTATCATCACATAGCTCATAATGATGGTTGTCGGTTAGAGAAACTCCCACAAATATATTTTGTATTCTTATATACACAGAGTTATTTGTATTTTCATATACAAGCAGAGTTTAAATGGTATCCATGTATAAAAACTGAGTTAATATTGTATTTTCAATACATAGAGTTGTTATCCACATGTTTTAGAAGCTTTTCTTTATATTGCATTCATATTACTGCTTTATATTAAAATGAGTTGAGTTGAGACCTGGTATGTTCTTTCAGTTCCCATTCAAGCTTATGTCTTGCTTTAGAATTCCTCTCGCATGCTCGTACATTAAATGCACTGATGCCAGCTGGCCTGCATCTTTTTAGGATGCAGATACAGGTAACCAGGATCAACATCCAGCGCATTGTTGATCCAGTTGAGCTTCAGAGTTGTTGGTGAGCTTCCTTGCTTCCGGATGATCCCTTTTTTATTGTTTTCAGTATTATAGTTCTTTAGGATGTCGTGGATCTTTTCCCAATGTCCATCTCAGTTGTTAGAGGCTTCATAGACAGTTAGTTATTATTAGTTCATTAGTCTTTCATTTTCCATTCAGTTATGTTGAGACTTGAGTTGCCACTTAGGCTAGTGATTGTTATTTAATTTTTAAAACATTCTAAGATTATCTATTGAGATTTGAGTTTATTTTTTAGAGTACTTTTATCATGAGTAAGTCTTCCGCTAAGTAGTAAGACATGCCAAGGGTTCGCTTGGGGCCAACAATGATTCTCAAGTGCCAGTCCCGCCCAGGGGGTAGGCTCGGGGTGTGACAGTAACATCTGACACCCATCTCAAACACTAAATATGCAAAGTAATAGAATATTTCAACTAAAATATATGCTAAGGAAAGGATTAGTACCATAATTTGGAATTTCTCTGGACTCAAAAAGATGTGGTATCTCTTGCTCATATCCTCTTCAGCCTCCCAAGTAGCTTTCTCAACAAACTGATTCCTCCACAGAACCTTGACTGATGCTACCTCATTGGTTCTCAACTTGCGAACCTGGCGATCTAGAATCTGAACAGGAATCTACTCATAAGATAAGCTATCCTTAATACCTTCAGTAGGTATGATAAGTGAAGGATGTCCCATACACTTCTTCAACATAGAAATGTGAATTACCGGATGAATTGCTGTTAATTCTAACGGTAGCTCCAATTCATAAGCTACATTACCAATCCTCTTGGATATCCTATAAAGATTAATATACCGGGGACTAAGCTTCCCCTTCTTGCCGAACCTCATAACACCCTTCATGGGTGAAACCTTCAAGTAAACCCAATCATCTACCTCAAACTCTAAGTCTCTTTTCCTAACATCAGTATAGGATTTCTGGCGACTTTGCGTTGTTTTCAACCTTTCTTGAATAGTCTTCACTTTCTCCATAGCTTGATGAACCAAGTATGGTCCTATCAACCCAGCCTCACCAACCTCAAACCATCCAATAGGATATCTACATCTTCTCCCATAAAGAGCCTCATAGGGAGCCATTTGGATGTTAGAGTGGTAACTGTTGTTGTTAGCAAACTCAATGAGAGGTAAGTGATCATACCAATTACCCTTGAAAACGATCACACATGCCCTCAAATATCCTCTAAAGTTTGAATTGTGTGCTCTGCTTAACCATCAGTTTGAGGATGGAAAGCAGTACTCAAATTTACCTTCGAAACCAAATCTTTCTGGAAAGACTTTCAAAATTGTGCAGTGAATTGTGCACCTCTATTTGAAATGATAGACAACGGAACTTCATGAATTCTGACTACCTCTTGAATATATAACTTAGCATAATCTTCTGTTAAATGGGTAGTCTTTACAGGTAAGAAATGGGCTGATTTAGTCATTCGATCTATAATCACCGAAATCGAATAATTCTTCCTGCGAGACTGTGGTAAACCTGTAATGAAATCATATTGATCATCTCCCACTTTCATTCCAGAATATCTATGTACTGAGAAATACCACCTGGCCTCTGGTGCTCTACCTTGACTTGTTGGCAATTCAGGCACTTAGCAACGAACTTTGTGATACACTTCTTCATACTACTCCACCAATTGACTTATCTCAAGTCATGATACATCTTTGTGGAACCCGGATGGATAGAACATCTGGAGCTATGAGCTTCCTCCATGATCCTCTCTTGGAGTTCATCCACCCTTGACACACACAATCTACCTTGATACCTCAATACACCATCCCCCCTTGTTCAAAGGCCATCACTTTTTGCTTATGAACATTTTCCTTTAATTAAAAAAAAAAAGGATGTTGGTCTTGTTTCTCTTTCATCTCAGACACTAATGATGATTCAGCCCCATTCATCAACACTGCTTCTCCTTCATTGGAATCCATTAGTCGGACTCCTAATCGTGCAATTCTATGCACATCTTTTGCTTATTCTTTCTTGTCCTCCTCAACATGGGAAATATTACCCATAGACAACCTGCTCAAGGCATCAACAACAATGTTAGCCTTACTTGGGTGATAAAGAATAGTCATGTCATAATCGGTGAGTAATTCCAACCACCTCCTATGTCTGAGATTAAGCTCTTTCTGAGTGAACACATATTGAAGAATCTTATGATCGGTGAACACATCTACATGTACACCATAAATATAGTGACGCCATATTTTCAAAGAAAACACTATGACAACCAACTCTAGATCATGGGTTGGGTAATTCCTCTCGTGTACCTTAAGCTATCTGGAGGCATAAGTTATTTCTTTGCCATTCTGCATTAGCACACAACTCAGTCCAACTCTAGACGCATCACAATATACCACAAAACCTTGTGTACTTTTTGGTAAGGTAGATATTGGGGCAGTAGTCAACCGCTTTTTCAATTTCTAAAAGCTTTTGTCACAAGCTTTAGACCATTGAAACTTAATTGTTTTCTGAGTCAACTTGGTCAACGGGGATGAAATAGATGAAAACCCCTCGACGAACCTCTTTTTCAAGTGAATCTCCAAGTCATAAATATCTAAGCCAAATAGATCTATTTCTTGTGTGAGGTCAACTCTTCCTTCAATCAGTTGGGTTGTCATGTATGTCAGACCATCACAGATAGACTTTTGAAACTTTAGAAGTTGAGTTTGCTCTTGTAGCCAAGATTGGCTCACTATCTCTACTTCTTCATAACTTTCTTCTTGCTGAGATTCAATATTTTCCTTTAATGGAGTATTAGCTAGGACTGTAACTTGCAATTGATCAGCGTCAACCTTAGCTTGCAGCTCCATAATTATTGCCTGTAGTTTCATGTCTTTTACTCATTGTTCCATCATTATTGATTCAAATTCCGTGAGTTTTGATTGTAGTTCCCTTTGTGCTAAATTACTTTTGTCCACCATGTCCGTAAATTGCTTTAAGAATATATTGTGCACCTCTTGTTCAACATTCTGCACTTCATCACCCCTGCCAACATAACAAATAACAGAATTTCATAATAGGGGTTTGAGGGATGTGAATAAGAGTTAGGACAACTGCTCCAATGAACATATTGGCCACCACATATATGACATATAGGACACTCGATCTCCATGTGGTGTCCATCACAATAAATACAAGGATATTTATAAGAATACCCCTCACCCAACCACAATTTATCCCAATCATCCATATCAATAAGAGTACCAAATTATTCAAAGAAAAGAAAAAATTATTTGTTTAGAAAAACACTAGAAAAATTATAAACTTAAATAAATAAATAAAAAGTATAACCTAAAAGAGAATAGTTAATGTATAAGTCTCCGGCTCCCAGTTGCACACGCAAGTGTGTGCGGCCGCGCAAGTAATATAGTGGCTCTAAAAGAGCCGGATTATCGAACCAAAAGGACTTGTCAATTAACTATTTTACTAAATCATACTAGTCTAATTATTTATTTAAGAGTGCCAAAAGAATTTGATTTTTATTCAAAATACTAAGAATGTAAGCTTTATTTAAGAGTGACGGACATAAATGAACTTGCGTGAACAAAATCTTATCGTAAAATAAAACAGTTCTTGAAAGGTTATCAACAAGATAATTGACATACAAACACTCATATAATACCTTCCAGTTTGAACAAAATTACCCAAAGGGAACAAGACTTTCAACATAACTATAAATGCCTTTGATGTCGTTTTTCTTAAGAGGCCCCTTGATTTTTGATTCTCTCCAACTCTTTCTTGTGAAATCATAACACAAACAACATAAATCACCTGAGTTCACGACGAATACAATCTCCCCATCGAAGAATGATGCAAATCTAGGCTCTGTAGTGTTCCTTATCGAGGGAACCCCAATAATATGTCTCTCCTATTCTCTTTTTGGAGTCTTCTCTAAAATCCATAAGTCAAAGTATCTCCTTACCCATTGTCTATAATCTATGACCCCTAATTTACCCTTCACCTCTATCAACTTGTAATAGTACACAAACTCAATTGCATCCCACAATGCAATATTTTCGATGTTTTCAGATTTAACATCAAATGCAACTATAGATATATAATCTACCATAGCAAATTGATAGATGACTCCATTAGTGCAAACACTTGGCATACTATACAGAATACAAGGGAAAATGTTCTGAGTGTCTCTCCATGATATGTCTATGCCTAAAGTGAAAACCCAGTACTTTGTGTGCCTTTCTCGAGGATGATATGTTGTCCGGAGAACTTTGTACTTGTTTTCTTCCAGCTCAAAACCTAATGAAAATGTATTCCAGCATTTACTTCATTAGTGTTGGGCAGAAGTCTTACTTCTTTTGTGATGGGATTGAAAATTGCAGCAGGTTGCATACATGATGATTCCCAAGCACAAAATAAACTATTAACACAATTCATACGAGAATATGCACGGTTGCCGTTGTGAAAATCATATTCAGAAACCAGAGAATTTGTGGTAGAACACTTGAAATGCATTAAGAACTTATCCACTTCGGAATTTATCCATGGAGTGAGGGTAGAATTTCTGAGTTCCTCGATTTTACGTATCCATCATTTTTGAATTCATCTTATACTTCAGGAATGAGCAATTAATTAATGCCATCTGTTCGATATTTGTCTTACAGACCTGTTATTAAAGACTTTGATTCAAGAGCAGAAAAGTAATTTTTTTCTTGGAATTTCTGTTGATCTAATATAACCAATTAGTGCTCCACTAAACTACTCTTTTTGGTTCAAGTAAATATTCATTGATCCGAAGAAAGTAGACAGGATGGAGCAAATAGAATCCGCCCAACAATCAAACACCAACACTCATTCTCAGTCGAATGCAGCTTCAGTGACTCCAAATGATGAAAGTAAACTTAGAGTTACATTGATTCAGAAAGAGACTCACAGATTTTTGATGCAGCTTCACTGCTAGTTAGCTCTCATAAACTTGAGTTGAGAGGAATTTCGGATCTTGTCCTACTTCCAGTCCACGGCACATGATGTGTGTTAGGAAAATGTCATGAAATCAAACCTCGTTCTGACAAAAGACTGGTATATAAGTAAAGAAAGGTAGAGAGGTAGATTCATTATCCACCGAGGAGTTCAAAACTTGCATCAACTGGCTCTTGGGAATTTCTTGGTTATTAGAAAGAGCCTGATAGACTTTTTGGTTCTAATCCCTGAATGTGACGTAGTTCAGTTCTTAGTAACAATGGTGACTCACATAGATGGTGATGATTAGTACTCACTAACTAGCACAAGAAGATGAGGAGAACTTTAAAAGCAAGAGACGTGTCGATGTTAACTCTGCCAACATATCGTGGAGTCATTTCATTGGTTCCTCTGCTTTTTAGAGTAGTGTGATGGGATGAGTCTTTAGCAGTTAAAGTTAAAATTGTGTCTTATGTTGTAGATGGACAATCATTTGAACCACAAACAAGTGCTCCAAGTTATAATGTTGTTCAATGTGCCAATGGTGCTCCAAGTAGATGTTGATTGCAGCGAGATGTCACCAGTGAGTAGCCTCGTGCAAGAACAGTACCCAATTTGATATTCGTATTGATGTGGTGAATTTGAATTTGTTCTTGTAATTTCCATTTTAGTCGAGTGTCTATATTGACTTTGCCAGCACTGGAGACAATCATGGAGTAATTTTTTCTTGGATAACAAGTCTCTAATATCCTAGCATTTAGTCTCATATACTGGTAGTAATAAGATATATGATTGTGAGTTCCAGTTTATGGGATTTGTTAATTTTCAAAACTCTTTACTGTTCTGTTTTAAAGCTACAGGCCTCATTTACTTTTGGTTTTGGAGTCGGTGAAACCAATTTTCTTGCTACATCAGTTAAAGTTCTTACAAGTTAGTGTCAATTTTCAGCTGAATGCCTCTCAAAGTGAGAGAGTCTTTCCATTATATAGAGAAAATAAAGATTACACATCCCTAAAGATCCGCCATTCCTATCCCTAAAGATCAACTATTCTATCTATACAAATCTGCCATTGAATCCCTCTAAATCTTCCTTGCTATCCCTCCAAATCAGCTATTCTATCACAATATTTATTCATATGATTCTACAACAAATGTATATGATCATGCTAATTTATATCACTATATAATTACATTAATACATACAATCATTTAGTTGTCTATCATGCTAACAGTTAGTTCACCCATGCTATAGTAATTTTAATGGAAATCTACATTGTAGCTTCAGCAAACAAAAGTTAAGTGCAATCGATAAACGTGAGTGGGATTCTTCACTTCAAAGATTTACAATATATTTGGATGAATTCGCGTGAACAAAATCTTGTCATAAAATAACAAAATCTTATCATAAAATAAAACAGTTCCTGAAAGGATATCAAGTGAAAGGACATACAAGCACTCATGATGTGCTCCCGTTTGAACAAAATTACCCTAACGGAACGAGAGTTTTGACATAACTATAAATGCCTCTGATGTAGTTTTCCTTAGGAAGTCCCATGATTTTTAATTCCCTCCAACTCTTTCTTGTGACATCATAACACAAACAAGCACCAGATTTTAAGATGACGACGAATACAATCTCCCCATCACGGGCCATGAAGGATGATACAAATCTAGGCTTTAAAGCATTCCATATTGAGGGAACGCCAATGATATGTCTCTCCCATTTTCTTTGTGGAGTCTGCTCTAAAATCCACAAGTTAAAGCATCCACTTACCCATTTTCTATAATCTATGACCTCTAATTTACCATTCACCTCTATCAACTCGTAATAGTACACTTGACTCATCATTCCACAATGCAATAGTTTCAGATTTTTCAGTTTTAACATCAATTGCAGCTATAGCATCACCATAAATAAACTGATAGATAACTCCACTAATGCAAACACTAGCTTAAAATACAGAATAGGAAAGGAAATGCTTTTAGTCTCTCTCCAAGATTTGTCTATTCCTAAAGTTAAAACCCATTGTCTTTGTTTGTTCCGTTCATGATATGATGTCAAAAAAACTTTGAACTTCTTTTCTTCCAACTCAAATCCTAATGAATAGTTACCAGGAAAAACAGATTCATCTATGTTGGGAAGAAATCTTAATTCTCTTGTACTGGGATTGAAAATTGCAGCAGATCGTGTAGTGAATGGGTCCCAAACACAAAATAAACCATTAACGCAATTCAATGGACAATATGAAAGGCCAGGGAGGTAGAGGTCAATAAAGATTTGACTGGAAGCCATGAGAATATTTCAAACATAATTTCATCTGGAATTGATAAATTCATGTTCTTCTGATTCGTAGTTGGATTATTTTTTTTGTTTAAGGTCTAAAACCTTCCATGGAGCATATATTTATCGGTTGATTTGTATGAGGTTTAATGACTTTAGGATTCTATTTTTGCCTCTACAAAAAATATATATATATATATAAAATAGTGTACTTTTCTATCAGAATTAGGAGAAAAGGGGGAAAATTAGTAATACATCGTTCTATGGGACCTATTTTTAGAAAATAACGGACACAAAAAAATAAAAGTCCTAAACTCATTAAAAAAAGGCGTCCAACTTGACAAATCAACTCATAAATATATGCTCCATAAGAGAAGGGTTTTAGACCTTAAAAAAAAATGTCCAACTTGTGTACAAGAAGATGAATCCATCAATTCCTGAAGAAATAGTCATTCAAATATTCACATGGCTTCCTGTCAAATCACTAATGCGTTTCAAGTGCGTTACTAAATTCTTTAATTCTCTTGTTTTTGAATCATATTTTACGGATATCCATACATCTCAATCTATGATCCGTCAGAGTGGAACAAAATACTTATTGGACAGAAGGGAATTTTATGAATTTGGAGATGGAAAAATCTCTGCTTCCAGCCTTTGGAGTTTTGATGAATTCCCCTTCTATATCCCTGTAGGTTCTGATGTCAGTTGCATTAATGGTTTATTTTGCATTCAGAATCCTGCTGCAATTCTAAACCCAAGTACAGGAGAAGTAAGATATCTTCCCAAACTAAATGATGATCAGTCTCTCCTTTACTATTGGTTAGGTTTTGAGCCAGATGAAAACAAGTATAAAGTTCTTTTGACATGAGATGATAGCAAATTGTACATAAACAGTGTATTTTCACATTAGGCATAGACAAATCATTGAGAAAGACTCAAAGGATTCCCAGATCTGTTATGTACAAGCCCGGGGTTTGCATCAATGGAGTTATCTATAAGTTTGTTTACCATGGAGAAACACTTGCTATAGATGCATTTGATCTTAAAACTGAAAGTTTCAAACTTATTGTATTGAAGAATTCATCTAAGTGGTGGTATTACGAGTTGATAGAGATGAAGGGTAAGCTAGCAATCATTAATTGTCCAAAATGGTCATGTGAATATATCCACTTGCGGGTTTTACGACAAATTCAGAACGAAGAAGAATGAGAGAGTCATATCATTCACTTTCCTTCAATGTGGAAGCACATACCACCAAAAATCATACGCCATGTCATATTAGCATGCACATTTTGTGATGGACAGATTTTATTCATCCTCAACTTAGAGTCAGGTGCTTTATGCTCGTGTTATGATATCGCAAGACAGAGTTGGAGAAATTTAGAAATAAAGGGGCTTCCTACGAACCACTGCATCAGAGGCATTTATAGTTACATAGAAAGACTAGTTATGTAGAAATTAAGTCTCTTTCTATTTTAGAACTTTTTATAGTTCGTATGTTATTTTTATTGCATCTGGATATTAAGCATCATTTAGTGTCAAATTAGTATCTAAATAAAAGTATATGCCAATACAATTTTATTTACCGAGGATAATTTTATTGTTATATTTTACTAATGTCAACCCCCAGCCCTCCAAGTTAGACTTGTGGATTTTAAAGCAGAAACATATCATTCATGTTCCTTCAATATGGAACGACATAATGTCTCATGACCCATGTCATCTTGCAATTTTCAGTTGCATTCTTATTTTCAATTTTCAGTTGCATTCTCGTTTTAAACTTGCAATTTTAGTCCAAATTCTCTCGATTGCACCTCATTAGTAGCAACTTACTGATTATTGCAAACACCTGAAACATTCACAATTTTTTGCTGCTATCTCTCTAGGTTTAGGACATAGAGCTAACTCTCGATCATCTAAAACATCCCTGTTTCCAGCAGCTGTTTGATGACCAATATTACCTATATAAACATCCATTTAGCTGCACAATTTTACTCAGAAGTGGCCGCAACCAATTGTCATCAAATGCAGTAGCATTACTTTGATCGAGACCCCTACAACCCTTATTTTTTCATTTAATATTTCCCTCGCATCACCTTGATATTTTTCAATATCGCTAGTACCTTTTCAAAGCAGCTTTAATGGTATCATCAGACATCAATGTGTTTGTTATTTAAGATCAAACGGCAACTTAAGAGGCTTGTTAGTTTCACCCTACTAAAGAGGCATACGTAGATAGGAAAAATTCATCTAGTTTTTTTTTGGTCTCTATTGGAATTTGAACTTGAGACCTCATGATTCTTGTTTCTCTTCATTGATCACTAGGCCACATTGTTGAACGTGAGGTACATTTCCGGTGCATATTCAACCTGAAATAGGGAGGCAAATATGTAGATACATTATAGGGCTATATATACCAGAACATGAGAAATTATATTTTCTTGTCTAATTTTGTGCCATTTGCATAGGCGAATTCAACGTCAAGGATAGCAGTGAGTGATGAACGCAAGCTGAAATTTTCGGAGTTGAAAACGAAAAGGAACCACAGATATATAGTGTTCAAGATTGATAATTCAATGCATCAAGTTGTGGTTGAGAAAGTTGGGAGACATGGTGAGACTCGTGAAGATTTCTCTGTTTATCAATGGACTCTGTTTCTCATTCTCTAAAAGCCAACATACTCTTTACTTGATTATTAAACTAGATTTCTCTTTTGCCCCAATATTAGATAAAGTAATGATACTGTAATTGACATATTCAATCAGACGACGTCTTAATTCTATTTTAAATTACTTCTACTACTTTTAAAATAATTTGGATAATTTGTGTATCCGTTGTTACAGATAAACAGAACAGGCGGTGGCACTTTGCGCACCCACTTGAAAGAAAGTACTCGGCAAAACGACAAATGAAGAAAAATCAGTTACAAAAAGGGAAAAATTTGCATCCATGGAAGAAGAAGAGACATGCAAGACAGCAAGAGTGGAATTTTCCACTGTCCTATTAAATGCACAATTCGAACGCTTGATATTACAAACAAGGGCGGATCTAAGTGGGGGCAGGGGTTCACCCTAACCCACTCGGCTGAAAAATTACATTGTATATATAAGGCCAAATTTGAATATTATGCGTATATAACTTTAAATGAACCCATTCAAGATAATTGAAAGGCTTAGCTCAGTGGCCTTGGGAGTTCATCAAGTAGCTGAGGTCACGTGATCAATCCCATTTGACATTATATTTTGTATGTTTTATGATGCCCTTATAATATTCAACGGAATTCTTGGGGGAGTTGATAATCTGCAGGCTAATGAGTATCCGAATGTGAATGCAGGCGACTTTGTGTTGAATAACCAGTTTCTGGGTAATGGTCTTGCTGGAGCTAATAATGATATTGCAAATCATGTTAATGCACCGAATATATATGATGAAGACTTCATATCATATATATATATATATATATATATATAATAATGATATTGCAAATCATGTTAATGCACCGAATATATATGATGAAGACTTCATATCATATATATATTATTATATATATATATATATATATATATATATATATATATATTATTAAAAGTGGGAACAAAAAAAAGTTGAAGGTTGAAATACCATTTTGCCCCTACACTAAATTAAAATATTATAAATATTTAGTTAATTACATGTTTAAATATTAGTGATAAATGATAATCAATTACAACATTGAGTAAATGGAGAGTTCATGTGTTCAAAGTTACTCTTCCAGATTTTAATGAAGGTTCAATGCATATATTTAATATTCTTAAAGTTGTTCTCTTTTATTTATTTTGGCCCTTTGAAACCTTCAAATATTTAATTAAAACTTTAAGATGACTTTTGGTACTCCTCTATTTTTATCTATATAGATTCATCTTTATTGTTTCATGAAACTCACATCCAAAATTATCCTTTCCATTTTATAGTTAAAATAGTGAAGTCATCAACATCTAAAGTATATGATCGATACCTTAGTCTGATTATATATCACTTTACGAAAATAAAGTGATTTTTCTATTTGATTCATGCTTTAGTTTGACACGATGGAGAAGACTTTTGAATTTTGATTGGATATGAGAGAAGGTATCGACAAAAATTTAGAAAATTATGTACTGATTTTGTATTTCTTTTTCCAATTATATAATGTTATGATTAAAGCCTTAAGAAGGATGCGTATATTTTTCTTTTGTTCTATTTTTTTTATATTTCTCTATTACTCTTTTTTAATTTAATTTTTTATAAAAAAAGATTATTATCATAACATTTATTTGAGATTGCTGCATTTAGTACTCATTACACGCATGTTTTCATTGAATTTTAATAGTCCTAACAAATTTATAAAATATTGCATGGGACACATGTGCAACACACATGTCTAGAAACTAGTATTATTATAAGTGGGAAGCTCCTAACCTCAAAGTTGGATTACCATTTTGCCCTTATCTTACCTCTAAAATAAATCAAATATTAATATTTAATTAATTAAATATTAAGTAATAGTTATTTTTAAATTCATGCATCAAACAAGATCTTAATGCAATCATATATTTATGTACTAAATGTGGGTAATGAAGAGTCTAATAATCTTCAATTTTGATTTGTAAGATAAGTGGGGTAATGAAGAGTCTATCAAAGACACTCACACAACATTATTTATATTTCCTTCTTTCATCCAAATTTATGATCATCTTGCATTCTACATTAGGCTAGTCTACCTCAATTATAAAATTTGCATTACTAATTTGTAATTGTAAGATTTCTTACTGTTCATTTATTTGTATTCTTTAAAATTTCATGCATATTCATCTTCTTTTTGCTGAGAAATATGTAAATTATCATAGTTACAAGATGAATATTCTCCAATATAAAGCTGGAAGTGAATTTTTATTTTTCATATCTCCATCTTTTTGAGTTTTTAAATATAACTTTGTAATCGATTACTATATATTTGTATTCTTCAGTTATTCTATCTTTAGGATATAAATATACTAAAGTTAATCCCCATTCATATTTCTAATTAATTGTTTTGAGGGTAATCATGTTAAACCCCGCATAATATTTTCACAACTAGACCCGTAAAAGAGTAAGTCTTTGATACACATTTATAGTATGTTTTCTTTATTGTTTGATAATCATTTATCATTTTAAAACAACATGTTTGTACTTTTTCCTTTTTATATGTAATCTCAAATGTTTAGAAAATTTATGTACTTGGCTATTATAGAGAGGTACGAAAATTAGTTCTAAAGTAAAAATAAAATAAAAAATAATGTTAAGTAAAAAAGATCTAGTTCAAGAAATATAGTGTATCTGTATTTTATTGTATTAGAATTCATATATTATTTTTTATATAGAGATCCTTTAATAAATAGTTCAAGAAATATAATGTATCTGTATTCTTAACATAGTCATGTTTTTTTTTTTTATACATATGAAACATTTTGTCTATAGCAAGCCGACTTCTAACAAAATGTAATTCAATCAATATGACAATATTTTTGTCTATATATTTTAATGTGATGTCTTTTACTATGGCGGATGTCATGTCTTTATTTACTTTTCTTTCTTTTTCGTTTGAGCTTGTAATTTTTTCTATAAATTTAATGTTACACCACCTAGACATTTGTAATATTTTTCTTTATACATATCCTTTTTATAGCCAATTTCTTTTTTGATTATTAAAACTTACGTTAGTAATTAAAATATATTAATTCCTCTGATATAATAAGAGATTTTCATGAAGCATTAAAAATATCAAACCTCCAATATCTGACACAAGATTTTCATGCTATATTTTGTGAAGAGTTATATTCTTATGTCAAACTTACATATAAAAGGACTTAGCGATGAATTTATGTACCCTCCACTATGATATATTTACTTATATAAATTAACTTTTTTAATGTCAATTAGGAGACAAACGTGCAACACACGTTCCCCTGACTAGTTATACTAAAAGAAGGAGAAGCTCATAAAATAATGTTTGGTGTCTTTGAAGAACATATCTTCATCATACAGTAAAACCTCTGTAAATTAATATAGGTGAGACCATGAAATATTATTATTTTATAGATGTATTATTTAACCGATAAATTAATATTTATTAATTTAAAGAGTGTTTTGTGAAAATGTCATTCATGAACTTGAGGTCATAATTAATGATCTCGGTTACCACAAAAAATTGACGTCAATAACCTTTTGGATTTTCCGGATGAAAGTACTACATGTTCAGAGGTCCATTACTTAGAAGAAATTGTGCATACCATAAGAAAAAAACAATGTTGATGATGAAGTTGAAGATGATACAATACCGTTGCAACTAGTTACGCTTAAGAAAACACTTATCACATCTAAAACTCTTCACAATTTTTATCGCATCTAAAACTCTTCACCATTTTATGGTGCAGTTCGAAAAGACAACAGTAGAACTTTTTGATGCAATAAGAAAAGTTAGAGATGAGCTTCAACTATATTCAAATTTTAACAAACACAATAGAATCATATTTCACTTGTCTTAGATATATTTGTACTTTTAGAGAATTATTAATTTATAATATTGATGGGACCATATATTTATATAAGGGTCTTTTGAAAATATATTATCTTATTATTTTATCAAAATTGGTGATTTTTTCCACTGGCCCAAGTCGGAACCAGAAGAAAATATTTTCTTAGAGAGATTATTAATTTAGTGAGGTTTTTACTGTACATAGATTAGAATAAAATTTTATAAGCATTAGGTGTATATTCACTTTTGTTATTCAATAATAAAATGTATTAATTATTTTTAAGTTTAAAAGTTATTATATTTTAAAAAAATACTAGTACATATATAATTAAAACACTAAAATATTAAATTAACACGGTGCATTATATATAGAGAAAGATTTAGTAAAAGAATAGATTCCTAGTCCAACTCCAATTCCAATTCATTTCCATGAACAACAAATAATTGAAATTGTAAGTTTCTCCAATATTTGTTCTTTGAATCTCTCCCTCCTTCATACATTATGATGTCATTGTGTAGTGTTGAAAATTGCTCATTCGTATGAAAGTCCTTGTTGTTGTTGGACCTTAATTTATATGCTTTAGATGTCTAATATTATTTTAGCCTTTCTACTAATTGTACTTGGGATGTCGATTAGCCTCTTTGATGGTTGTTAAGAGACTAAACCCCTACTGTTAATCAGAATTCAGATGTGTATAGTGATGATATTTCCGGGATCTAAACACTTATATAAGATGATTTCTTCTCTTGCTCCATCGGAAATGCATTTTATCCATCTCACTGTGATTTGTATATGCAAGCATGTTTTTAACAATATCGTATACAACTTTCACTTGTATTTTTTTCCTCAGAATCACAATGATGAATAAGAGAGTTGCAGTTGAAGTTGATAGACTTTCAGATCTTCCTATTAATGTCATAAACTTGATTCAAGAGTACGTCCATCTTGATGCTGCTGCACGAATGAGTATCTTGTCTAGTAAATGGAGATACATTTGGGCTTCACACCCAAAGCTCTTAATCTATGAACACTTCTCTAGAAATAGAAATGATCAATCAGGAATAGTAAATGTAATCAACAAAATTCTGTCACTCCACTCATGTGGAGAAGACATTTTTCCTTCACATTATACCAATGTGTTTCTCCGAGCACTCTGTTCTTGATCAATGGATGTTGTTCTTGTCAAAAAATGGCTCACCTTTAAGAACAACAACAATGTCAATGCTCCATATAAATTGCCCTTGGGCGTATATGGCATTGTATTACTACAACAATTGTATCTGTCCAACTGTAATTTTCAACCACCAAATTGCAATTTCAGCAGAGGTTTTCCCAGGCTGGAGAATATTTCACTTACTGATGTTATCTTTGATTTAGATAACAACGAGTCATCATTCTGCTTACCAATCCTTAAGAAGCTGTCTTTTGTAAGATGCAGAGGTCTTTATCGCTTAAATATACATGCCCCTCAACTTGTAAGTTTCTGGATGTCTGGCAGAGGCAGTGGCACCTTTAGCTTGCATATTATCCTCAAATGCCAGAAGCTCGATGAACTTATTTATTACCCACAAGAAGAAGTTTCACTTTCACAAAGTGATGAGATGATTAACATGCCACAGCTTCCCATCATCTGCCCTAAAATCAGACACTTCGCTTTTGACCGATACTCCCTCAAGGTAATATGCAACTCTTTTTGTTTTTCTCTTAGCATGATGCAAATAAATGTTTTGGTCATACTAATTAACTTATTTGCCGGGTATATGTCTAGTTTTTGGTATCTGGTATTGTTGCAAAGTGGCTCCCGAGAAGCTTTAAAACCTTGAACATTCTCCATTTGTGTGACTTGGATCTTAATAACAATTAACAAAGAGCAAATGCGTTGCCTTGTATACTTGCTAACAAGTTGTCCAAATCTGAGTTCGTTGTGTACTGTGGTGAGTTGTTGAATTCATAATAATTATTATTATTATTCCTGAGCCATGATCAAACTATGTATGTATTACTAATCTATACGATTTGTTCTTTTTAGATTGATTGTACGAAGAGCAATGGATTGAAAGCAAGTCTTTCGGAAATAGAGCGCTGCAAGAATATTAAAGAACTTAATAATCTTGAAATTTTGAATTTAAAACAATTCCAGGGTTCATTGGAGGAAATTTGGTTTGTTATGTCTGTTCTCACCTCTACACCGTTGCTCAAGAAAATAATCGTTTCATTCCATAGAGGAGTTGATGAAGCGAAAGACTCAAGGATTTACCAGTGGGTGATATGCTTGACGATTCTGCCTGGATCACCTCTTAATAAACCACAAATTATATGTGAACCACTGGAAAAAATATGAAGTTAGATTATATGGATGCTGTAAAAGATTGAAAGCATGGCATATCCCTCATCATATCTGGACAATTTGGATTGGAGCTCTGAAGAATTTTTTGGTAAGGAGTGTTTTATTCTTGGTGAACTTTTGAATTCCAATTGTTTTCGTGGTTTTAAGACAACTAGTTTCTGCTCACGTGCGTTGCTTTTGAAGCATGTGTTTGATTTAAAAAAATATATAAATAGAAAAAGTACAAGTTCAAAATGATGAAATGTGATCTTATTTTAGTTTGTATGAGTAGTGAACTCAAGATACCTGTTGTTGGAGAAAAAGTACAGAGAAATCTGGAAATAATAAAAAAGAGAAGGAAAACTGCGACTGCGTTTAATTTCAGATTAATTGGAAGTATAGAAATAACAAAATATGCCCACAAGATATATAGGCTAAGAGATAAACAACTAATCCTAAAATATAAGTCCTGTAACCCACTATGACACTAAATCAGCAACACTAATGAAACTTGAGTAAATATAGAAAACTACTTAACAAAGACCCAAAGACTAGTTCTACTAAACTACCCATGTCCCAACTCAGTCAATCGTTTTGAATCACTCTTTAACATTCCCTCTTGATTCAAAACTACAGACACCAAACAATCCTCTGAAATAGCAGAATTTCTCCTTCGATAAAGCCTTTGTCAATACATCAGCTAACTGCTCTTGTGTGCTGCAATATTCCAATAATATTTCCTCCTTTGCTACCAAATCACGGATAAAATGATAACGAATATCAATATGCTTTGTCCTGCTGTGGAATGTTGGGTTCTTTGTCATGGAGATAGTTGCTTTATTGTCGCAAAATATCTCTGTTGCTCCTCTCTGCTCCTGTTGAAGATCAACTAACACTCTCCTTAGCCACACGACTTGACAAGCTGCTGAAGTTGCTGCAATGTACGATGCTTCTGAAGTTGACAATGATGTTGTAGCTTGCTTCTTTGAACTCCAAGTCACCACACCTGAACCTAGAGTGAAAATATTCGCCGAAACACTCCGTCTATCGTCCAATGAACTTGCCCAATCACTCTCTGTGTACCCGCACAATCTGAAATGATCAGTTTTGGAGTACCAAATACCAAAGTCCAAAGTTCCAGCAATGTACCGCAAGACTCTCTTTGCTGCCCCATAGTGTACCTTTGAAGGTTGTTGCATAAACCTAGAAATAACACCAACATGATATGCAATATCGGGTCTAGTAAGCGTCAAATATATCAGACCTCCAACCAAGCTTCTGAACCTCTTTGCATCTGTCAATTCTTCTTCATTTACCTGCTGCAATTTCTCACTGATATTCATTGGAGTATCCGTAGGCTTGCAATTAAGCATGTCAAATTTATTGAGTAGGTCTCTAGCATATTTCCTTTGTGAAAGAAATATTCCCTCTTCAGTTTGATGGACTTGAAGGCGAAGAAAGTAATGTAATAAACCCATATCTGACATCTCAAACTCATTCATCATTTGAGACTTAAACTCTTCCAGAAGAGAACGTGAAGAACTAGTGTAAATGTTATCATCAACATAAAGGCATACAATAATGAAATCATTACCTTCGTTCTTCACATATAAGGTGGGTTCATTCTCACTTCTTATGTATCCATTTTGTGGAAGTATCCATCAATCTTGCTATACCATGCTTGAGGGGCTTGCTTCAAGCAATACAACACCTTTTTCAGCTTGTACGCCTTTGTTTCATCTCCTTCCTTTGTGAAACCTTCAGGTTGTATGACATAGACTTCTTCTTGTAAGTCTCCATTGAGGAATGCTGACTTGACATCAAATTGATAAACTGCCCATTGCAACTGTGCTGCCAATGCTAGAACCAATTTCACTGTCTCAAATCAAGCTACTGGAGAAAATGTTACTTCAGAATCAACACCATATTGTTGTGCATACTCTTTTGCCACAAGACGAGCTTTGTGCTTTTGTAGGCTACCATCAACTGCAAACTTTGTTTTGAACACCCACTTCAATCCAATTGCATTTTTTCCGTTTGGTAACTCCATCATTTCCTATGTTCCATTCTTTTTGAAGGATTTCATTTCTTCCACCATTGCTTTCTTCCATTCTTCTTTTCGAGCAACTTCTTCATAATTCATGGGATATGAAACAATAAGAGCAAACTGACAAGACATATAAAATAGAATAATCTCATCTGAAGACTCTTCATGAGTTGCTGCAATTGGCGAGCTTTATGACACCACAGAAGAACCTGAAAGTGTACTTGAAGGGGTTGACTTTTTTCCTTCATCTTCAGTGATTCCAAGAGGCATAGGAGTCTCTTGTCGCACCAATTTTTCACTCCAATCCCAACTTGCATTTTCATTAAATATTGCATCTCTTCTAACTGAGATCTTGCCATTAAAAGGGTTATACAATCTATATGCTTTGGAGTGAGTACAATAGCCAACAAAAATGCATTTTTCAGATTTTTCATCAAGCTTTTGACGAGCTTGTGAACTTACCAAAACATAAGCGACACACCCAAAAACCCGTAAATGACTTACATTTGGTTTCCTACAATGCCAAGCTTCATAAGGAGTTTTATTCATAACAACTTTTTTTGGTGAAAGATGCAGCAAGTAAACAGATGCAGCCACAGCTTCTGCCCAGAACTGATTTGGGAGTTCCTTTACTTGCAACATGCTCCTTGCCATCTCCACCACAGTCCGGTTCTTCCGTTCAGCGACACCATTTTTCTTTGGGGTATAAGGAGTTGTTAACTCCCTATGGATGCCATTTTTTTCACAAAACAAATTGAATTCGTTGGATACGAACTCTCCTCCTCTATCTGTGTGAAGAACAGTGATACTGCAGCTACTTTGGTTCTCTACCAAAGCTTTAAACACCTGAAACTTTTCAAAAGTTTTTGACTTGTTTTCCAGAAAATACACCCAACTCATGCGACTATAATCGTCAGTAAACAACAAGAAATAACGACTTCCACCTAAGGACTTAGTCTGCATAGGACCACATAAGTCATCAGGTATTAATTCTAAACATTTAGAAGCTCTCCATGCCTTTCCAACATGAAAAGATTTCCTGGTTTGTTTCCCATAAATGCACCCTTCACATAAATCAAGAGAACTAATTTTTGGTAGTCCAAGAACCATACCTTTATCACCTAGCAATTTAAGGCCGTTTATGTTGAGATGACCGTACCTCAAATGCCACAGCTTTGAGTCATCCTTTGCACTTGCAGCAAGGGAAAAAATTTCCATATCAGAAACATCCAGCGGAATCATCTTATTTGGCGTAATGGTGATATGAACCTTTTTGCCAGACTTCTTACTTGTAATGACACAAGCATCATCAGCAAACCAAAGAGAATATCCATTGGTCATTAGTTGCCCAACACTCAACAAATTATATCCTAAATCGGGTACAAATTGAACATTATCTTTCATATATACTTTGTCTTGATTAGTGTCAATGCTCACCATGCCTTTTCCTTCAACCAATAACTCTTTTGTATTGCCAAGCTGCACCTTTTCTTTTGCTTCTCGTCAAGCTCATGGAACAAAGATTTGACACCTATCATATGATTTGAACAACCACTGTCTACAAACCATAGATCACTTGGCTTATGTCTGTATTAGTGCAAGCAATAAAAAGATAATTCTCTTCCTTGTTTTTTGTTGCTGTAAAATTTATTTTTTGATCTTTATACCAGCAATCAGCCCTTATAAGTCTGCAACGCTGACAGTGATGACATTGAATGCCATTTTTTGTGTTACCTTGCTCATTAGACTTCCTGTGTCCATCATTTCTTCCTATGCCCCTTCCATAACCACGACCTCGACCACCGTGAAAGCCTTGTCTTCCTCGACCTCAGCTTGCTGGACCATTATTTTCTCCATATTTGGTGGCTGAATCTTTAACTTGGGATTCCCTCTCTTCATTCTTTTGTGGATTAATTAATTCTTGCCTAGTGAACTTGAAGAGATCCCATCAGTTCATCAAAGGAAAAGACGGATAGATCCTTGGATTCTTCTATCGCAGCAACTACGTGATCAAATTTTGGAGTTAGGCTTCGCAATACCTTTTCTACAATGGTCTGATCAGTTACCTTCTCTCCGTAGGATCACATTTGACTGACAATTGTCGTTGTTCTTGACGCAAAACCAGCAATGGATTCTCCACTTTTCATTATCAAGGTTTCAAAATCACGCCGAAGTGATTGCAGTCTCACCACAATGACCTTTGAATCGCCTTGAAACTTTCTAGAGAATCGTACATGCTTGTTTGGATGTGGTTGTTGTTGCTATCCGTGAAAAGACACTATCATGAACAACCTGCTGAATAAAAACCAGCACTTTAGCATCTTTTTGCTTGTTGTTTCGTAGTTTGTTTCCTTCGTCGGGATCTGCAAATCCACATTCTACCAAGTCCCAAAGATCTTGAGATTTGAGTATAGTTTTCATATGGATACTCCAGAATTTGTAGCTTTCTCCCTTGAAGACAGGAATGAGTGGTTGTGCCACACTCAATGCACTATTGCTACTTGCCATGGCTGGCTCTGATGCCAAATTTGTTGGAGAAAAAGCACAGAGAAATCTGGAAATAATAAAAAAGAGAAGGAAAATTGTGTACTTGAAGGGGTTGACTTTTAACAAAATATGCCCACATGATATATAGGCTAAGAGATAAACAACTAATCCTAAAATATAGGTCCTGTAACCCACTATGCCACTTAATCAGCAACACTAATGAAACTTGAGTAAATATAGGAAACTACTTAACAAAGACCCAAAGACTAGTTCTACTAAACTACCCATGTCCCAATTCAGTCAATCGTTTTGAATCACTCTTTAACACCTGTTGATCTCAAAAGTTTGCTGTTATGCTTCAACTTTCTGGCCATTGGTTCAATGGGAGTTTCATTTTAAATTACAACAGGAGTATCATTTTTGGTGGCTAAGAGTCTCAGATACTGATAGTACTATGATTGATATATGATTGTGAGTTCCGGTATATGGGATTTGTTAATTTTTAAAATTCTTTGTTCTGTTTTATTGTCAATACAACAATGCTTAAAGGTTATTATAAGAGAGATTGTTATAAGTTGGTTGGTTATCCACTAGATCATCCTAAATACAAAGAGCAGAAAGGGTCATAAAATAGGAATTATGAGTATAAGAGAAATTTTGATCACAAGAATGAGAAGTGTGGAATCATTTCATTGGTTCCTCTGTCTTATAGAGTAGTGTGATGGGATGAGTCTTTAGCGGTTAAACATGCCAATGGTGCTCCAAGTACTTGTCAGTCCAAATTAGACTTGATAGCAGCGAGATAGTTAGGTTTTCTCTGGTCTTGTTTCCCCTTTCTCCCTGCTTCCTTTTTCTGGTTCTTGTCCTAAGATTGCGTCTTAACAGTTAGGTTGTTGGAGTAAAAAAGGCCCAACATTTGTAATGCTATCTAATGTTGGCAATTTTTTTTAAAAATCTGACCACTATCTAATGTAGTGCGTGTAATTACTAGCAGGTGACAAAATTCCTCTCATGATATCAAAATGTATTTCACATACCACAATTCAAAGAAACAACCTACAGTCTCAAGAAGCCTTGCATCCACAGTAGCTGAGTTAATTGGACTAATCAAAGATTTAGATGATGAACTACAACTTTTATATCATGAGAGGACTAGACATATTAATATAGACTGTCACTTTGTTAGGGAAAATATTCATTCCAAATAGTGATCAACCAGCAGATGCATAGTTAGTTAAATTAGTGACTATGTAGTTATTTAAGTTAGTTATTGTAATTAACTAGTCAGCCGGTGTATATATAGTCAACATCTACAATGTACAGAACAACAAATAAATGGGATATTCTCTCACGAAATAAGATTCAGCTTTCTCTTCTTCTTCATCCTCTTCTACTTCATATTACTAACATCAGTTTATGCCTTGAGGCGAGCAGAGCCATTACAATCAAGTTAGAGAATCAGCAGGGATATGGAAGTGTAGTTCATCAAAACTCTCAATTTGAACAATGGAAGTAGAGGTTTATACAAATTAATGTTATTTGACATGAAAGAAAAAGAGCAAACACAGATATGCAACACAGTTGGTAATGTTCAAATTGACATAAACACACAATTTCTATGAAGAGAAGTATTCTCACAGGCACAAATGTTACCTTTCAAAATAACTATTTGATGCTACTGAAAGACTAGTTGAATTTGCACTTGAGGTTGGTTATTAAGGGAGAGACTCCCATGATTTCATTTGTTTATGAAAAAGAGGTATTTTAGACTCCCGTGCTGTGACCACACTTAACATGAGGACTGATCAGAAGGTCTTTTTAGAACATAAACTTCACACTAACCAACAGATGGGTTGTGGTGCAGTGGTGGGACTACTTCACCCTTAACCAGAAGTCTCGAGTTCGAGCCCGCCACCCCCAAACCAACACATGGGTTGTGGTGCAGTGGTGGGACTACTTTACCCTTAAATACAGGTCTTGAGTACGATCCCGCCACCCCCAAATGGGCCCATGCAGTGCTTTATCCAGATTTTGTCGGGACTCCAATGTGAGCTACAGACACCAGGAGAGAAACCAAAAATAAAAAAAAACTTCACAATAATTCTCAAATTAACCATATGGTTGGCCATTATTACAATTTGACTATGAAATTCAGTATAAGGGTAGAAAGAGAATATAACAGTAGATTCCTTGTCAAGAGCTTAAGGAGCATAACTTACGTCTCCTTTATATGGGCTAAACTATGGAAGGACGAAATCTAGGAGAGTTGATTGGCTAATTCTGAGTTTACAAATCCAATTTATTCTTTACAAATGGCCTTGACTTATTTCTATCAGAAGGGCATTAAAGCTGATACTATGGATTTCATCCACAAGTGCTCTGTATGCCAAGGTATTGTGTTTGTGCTTAACTTTGGGTAAAATTTTAGGTTTGAAGTGTTTAGAGCAGTGTTTTAAAAGGCAGGGTATGAGGCAAGGCATTTTACGTTTACAACAATCTATCTCTCAATTTGACCAAGCTCTGTTTGTTGGAATGTATGCGTCCACTAACTATGATAGGACCAGGTCCTAAGCATGATTTACAATGACAGAAGAAAATAAATACTGATAGTCAATAGATGTTGAAAGTAAAGATTGTACACACAACTTTATGTGAAAACTTCCTTGCTCAAGGGAGTAAAACCACGACCTGTCTCACAGGAATTTTCAAACTGCTTTCACTAAACTTCACAAGAAAAAGTAAAACAGTTTATAATATGAGATTAACCTGCTAATCTCCAAACTAAGTAATACCAACTATTACTTAAACGAGCCTAAGCATATACAACACTGCCCACTATACTAACCCAACTGATTAATATAGACTATGACGTAAGACACTAAGTTACTCACAACTAAGTTCTTACAATGATTCACCCAAGTTTGAAATGTTTCTATCACAAGCGAAACGATTCCAACAATATATGCAAAAATACAAGCAATCAAATTAACAGCTGGTACAAGAAGCAATGATGCTGTCTATTAGGTCCCTTGCTATTTTGAAGCTTGAATATCTCTCTTTGAATGAATGAGTAAAAATGTTGTTTGTGTGTTGAATATATCAACCATGAAGAGCTATTGTCCAACGTACAAACAACCTAGTCCGTTCTGATTGGTTTAGGACACTGGCGCCTCACCAACCACTGAAGTGACAGCTTGCCAGCTGTTTAGCATATAAATTTGGACGAACATACTCTGTAGAGGACCAGGTCCCTGCACTTGTGAGGCAATAAAAAAACATCTGGAAGCATTAATACTTATCAATTTCCCCCTTTTTGATGATGATAAACAACCTACAAGTAGCCTCACATGTTTTAAGCATTCATTCAAATGTACATTAGTTTCCCCCGTCACTCTATCAGTGTTCCTCCTATTACTGTTCCTCCCCTTCTGATTCTGATTGCACAACACCCAACTCCAAAAATTCCCCCTTTTGACATCATTGAAAATGAGTAACACTAAATATATGCCAGTTGTATGCAAAACATCAAAGAATTCAGTGCCATGGCCACACAGATCATGAGCATGTAAGCAAAAAGTAAACATTAATTCATACTAAGTAGGGCACAATAAACAATTAGCATTAGATCACAAAAGCTTACCAAAAAAGTCAGTCAAAACAGTACACCCAACCACTAGAGTTTTTGACACAGAGAAGAAGAAACAAGGGAGACACGACTCTTTTAGGACGGAGGGGGAAGGGTATTAATGGTGCTCATTAGAAAAGACATCCACTCATTTGCATCCTCATGATCCTGGATAATTTTCTTGTTGAGGGCCTTGACTTCCTCACTGAGTGAGGCATTTGTCTTCAGTATCAGTTCATTCTCGTCCCTCAACTTTAGCATCACTTGCCCATCCACACCAGTGGTACCAGGTCCTTCTGAGACAGCCTTCTGTAACTTAGATTTCAGTTGTGCAATTTCATCCTCTTTATCATTTAGGATCGCAGTGAGATCAGTTAACTCACGTTTAAGTGAGGCTTGCTACTCTAGAAGATCCGCCACCTGAGACCTACCTTTGGCCTTCCCTTCAACACACTTACATTCCAACAGGGTGGCATCAGTAAACATTTGCTTGGTGGTACCAGGTACTCCTCGTCCTAAAGGCACTTCAAAATGTTTGAACACATAATTCAACATATAGCCATAAGGAATGCCATGTTTAGCCTTTTTCCAGGTCATTACCCTGTGCATATGTTCAAGAATTATAGCATGGAAATTAATTTCCTCAAGTTCATCCACTTCTCCATAAGAAATAGGTCAGCAGAAGATGCTACTATTCGTTTTCCTGTTCTTGGCACCAGCACCTTGTTGATGAACTCAAAAAGTAACTGATATTCTTCTTTGAGAAACTTCTTTGGCAACCCTGCTCGCTTGATGTCCCCACGCTTGGGGGCTTGTGTTGAGAACCCACTAGATGGCTGAGAACCTTTGATTAAATGAATTCCCTCCACAGGCACACCTAAGATGATCCCCAAGGTTTCCTCATCTAGAAGAATTTTAATATCCTTGATAGTAGTCCTGATTCCCCCATCCTCTAAAAGCTCCATTTTGTAGTAAAATTTGCATACCTCAGGTTCATGAAGATATGGTGCTGGGGGTTCGAACAAATGGCCCCAACCTTGTAGAGAAACAACATCAGAGAGATTCGACATCCCAAATGCAGTAAGGATGTCAGGGTCGAATACTCCGCCGTTCAGCACTTTCTGGTTCTCCATTTCTGCTATGCAATCTTCCCTTGTCATCTCCCTTCTTTAACTAGATTTTGAACATAAGGACTGGGTCCTTTGACCGGACTTGATTTGACTGTGACCCTTTTGCTCACTCTCTCTCTTTTCACAAGCGATTTGTTTGTAGCCTTCTGAGTACCCTTTGACCCGACCCTTTCATACTCTGCGTCTTTTTTCTTTTTGCCATATAAGCAGTGACATCATCAGATCAGTGTCACTGGACCCAACTGACAAGGGGGTAGAGGTAGGTTCTTCAGGCTGATGACCTTTCCCCCTTCTCTTCCTAGCCCTTTGCGTTTGAATCAAGTTTGCTGCAATGACACTCTCCAAAACTTTCTGTGTCTCACTCCTGGTCCCATACCTCTTTTTGTCCCTTTTGGAGTGTGACTCAACCATCTTCTCTTTCCCTTTTCTTTTTCTCTCTTTGGCAACCTCAACAGACTCCTTAACAATATCATCCTCAGGTGCCCTTTTGTCTGTTTCTAGATCTGGGCATCAACTGTTAGAGTGTTTTCCCCTCTCACCCCTTTTCTTCTCCATCTTAATGGTGGTTCTTCTTCCTCCTCCTCTTCACTTTCAACGTCGAATGACCTGGGGATTTGGTCAAACACAGGTTAAACAGTGTGAGGGACTTGTTCCAGTGATCTCAATTCAGGATCCAAGAGAGTTGATTGAATATCTCCTCTAAGCGAAGCCAAACTTTGCACAACCACTAGTTCCACCCCTACTGCTAGAATGTTCGATTCATGTCCCCTCCCCTCAGGCAAATCCCCTTCAAAAAGTCTCTCAGATATTGTAGATGACACAACCCTAGACACCACTTCTACTTCTTCTGTGGGAAGGTCAACACCAGGTTTCACCACAGATTATGCCTCCGAGTTCTGGGATTTGTCACAAGATAGAATCAAAGTAGGGGAACATGGCAAAATTTCCCCAAATGGGAGTGCAGGAAAAGCCACAACTTTAGTAAGAAGAGTGATGGATTCATTCGTTTCACCAACTCCACAGACTGGAGTCGAAGGAGACTCGTCTGGGGGAGGAATGGAGAAGTTGAAGGAACTAGGGTTTTCAACTTCTTGGGAGATAGGAAGCTTTGAAAAAGAAGCAGAGTTAGTTATTTTTGGAAGAAGAGAGAAAATGCTTGAAGAGCAGATAAATGAATCACAAAAGGAAATATTCGAAGAGATTTGAATATTTTGATTCACCAAGAGTAGTTATATTTAAAGCCAAAAGGGTATCGGGTCCTGAACAGTAGTGACCCTTGGTTTTAAAGTGAAAAGATGTCTGAAACTGATGCGATGAATGGGTGAGAGACATGTGGCAGTAATCATTGATAGACATACAGTGTAGCGTAAATGATACTAACCTTGTGAGGACCAGGTCCCATTTTAGTACGCAGCCCTGCCTGTATGATTAGATCTTCCCTTCAGCCATCATGCCATGAGTGTATACCTGCATTAAGGTACCAGAAGTGAATTCTCAAATGATAAGCATTGCAACAAGTATAGATACCTGCCCTCCGTTACATAGTCAATTTGAGGGTTTTGTGCAGACTTGTCATGGAATCAGGTGATCTTGTGCATCCCTAACCTTAACCTGTTTTTGATGAAGCATTCTTTACTCAATGGTTTTGTAAAGATATCAGCCAATTGGTCTTCTGTCTTACAGAACTTCATCACCACATTTTGCTTTCCAACATTGTCTCTCAGAAAGTGATGCCTCATATATATGTGCTTTGTCCTCTTATGCTGAACATGATTTTTGGCCATGTTCATTGCACTAGTGTTATCACAAATTAGAGGAATAGTGTATGTGAGAACACCAAAGTCTTCCAGCTACTGCTTGATCCATAGTAGTTGTGCACAATAAGATGTAGCAGCCACATATTCTGCTTCTGCCGTAGACAATGCCATTGAATTTTGCTTCTTAGTCCCCCATGAAATCAGTGATGATCCTAGGAAGTATGCTATGCCTGATGTGCTCTTTCAATCAACAAGAAAACCTGCATAATCAACATCAGCATAACCAATAGGATCAAAGGAGTTACCAGAGAGGGCCAGGTCCTGTGTGCCTTTCAAGTATCTCAGAACTCGTTTGGTTGCCAGCAAGCGTGATTCCTTTGGTGTTGCTTGAAACTTTGCACACATCCCTACACTGAAGACTATGCCAGGTCTGCTAGTAGTGAGATAATAAAGTGACCCTATAATTCCCCTATACATGGTTTGATTGACCTCAATTCCATCTCCATCTAGGTCGATTTTCACACTTGTGCTCATAGGAGTATCCAGAACTTTTGCCTCAAGTAGATTGAACTTTTTCAACAGTTCTTTTATATACTTCTCCTGACATATGGATGTGCCCTGAGAAGACTGCTTGATCTGAAGTCCCAAAAAGAAAGTAAGCTCCCCAATCATGCTCATTTCAAATTCACTACTCATCAACTCAGCAAAATCTTTGCACAGTGAATCTGAGGTAGCTCCGAAGATTATAGCATCTACATATACCTGTACAATCAACAACTCCTTACCTATGGATTTTAGGAACAAGGTATTATCAATTTTACCTTGTTTGAATCCATTTGCAAGGAGAAACTTCGACAGGTGTTCATACCAAGCTCTGGGAGCTTGCTTTAAACCATACAAATCTTTGTCCATCTTCAGCACATGATTTGGCAGTTCTGTATCTTCAAAGCCTGGGGGCAGTTTGACATACACCTTTTCCTTCAAATTTCCATTCGTGAAAGCACTCTTGACATCCATTTGAAAGAGCTTGAATTCCATGTGGGCAGCAAAAGCTATCAGGATTCTAATAGCTTCCATTCTAGCTACATGAGCAAAGGTCTCATCGTAGTCAATGCCCTCCTCTTGGTTGTACCCCTGCACCACGAGTATTGGCTTGTTCCTGGTGATGGTCCTATGCTCATCGAGTTTGTTTCTGAACACCCATTTTGTCCTGATAATGGTTTTGTTGAGAGGTCTGGGGACCAGGTGCCACACTTTGCTCCTTTCAAACTGATGGAGCTCTTCTTGCATTGAAGTTACCCAATCTGCATCTTGTAAAGCTTCTTTGATGTTTTTAGGCTCAATGGATGATGTGAAGGCTGAATATGCAACTAGATTTCTTGTTCAGGATCTAGTTTGTATTCCAGAATCAAGTGGAGATATGAGATTGTCTAGTGGATGTGAGGATTGATGTTTCCATCTGGACTTTCTCGGAATCTCTTCTTCCACATCAGCATCAGATTCACTTTCTTCATTTTCTGGATTTTGAGATAACACCTCCTGATCTGATCCAGAGGGACCAGGTTCCTCTATGAATTTTTCACCATACTCACCTGCAATCTGTTTGTTTCCAAGATTTTGGATTGTGTTACTCTGCCTTTCCTTAATCAGCTCCTCTAACTCAGGGTCTTCTTTATGTTCATCACAACTTTTAGACTCATGAAATTTCACATGCATACTTTCTTCAACACATAGAGTTCTTTTGTTAAACACCCTGTAAGCCTTACTGGTAGAAGAGTAGCCAACAAATACCCTTTCATCACTTTTGGCATCAAACTTGCCAAGGTAATCCTTTCCATTATTTAGTACAAAGCACTTGCAACCAAATGGCTTGAGATGAGCAATGGAAGGTTTCCTGTTATTTAGCAACTCATATGGTGTTTTCTTGATCAAGGATCTGATGAGACACCTGTTTGTCACATAACATGCTGTATTGCCTACTTCAGCCCAAAAATTCATTGCCAGTCCTGAGTCAATCAACATGGTTCTAGCAATGTCCACCAATGTCTCATTCTTTCTTTCAACGACTCCATTTTGTTGAGGAGTTCTTGGTGCGGAGAAGTTGTGATTGATTCCATTTTCAACACAAGAACCTTCAATTCGAGAGTTTTCAAACTTAGTGCCATGATCAGATCTGATACTGGCAATCTTGCAGTTAACCTTCAGTTGAATTGCTTTGGCAAAGGTGATTAGAAGTCCAACTGTCTCATCCTTAGCTCGCAAGAACATGTTCCAGGTGAACCTAGAGAAGTTATCAACAATCACAAGAATATACTTCATACCTCCCCTAATTTGAATTCTGACAGGTCCATATAAATCAATGTGGAGAAGTTCCAGAGGCCTGGTTGTGCGCACACCTTTCTTGGATTTGAAGGTCGATCTTTTTTGTTTTCCTTTCACACATGCATCATAAACCTTATCATCCAAAAAATTTAGCTTTGGTAAACCACGAACCAGGTCCCCCACAACAAGTTTGTTCAGCAAGGATGTACTTACATGACCCAATCACCTATGCCATAGATTTGCACGGTCAGATAGAGCACTTAGGCATGAAAGACCGTCTCCTTCTATTGAGTCAAGATCTACAACATACATATTTTTGACTCTCTTGGCAGTCATAATATTGTTAGTAGCACAGTAAACTACCAAGCACCGATCAGACAAAAACTTAACCTCATTTCCTTTGTCGCAAATTTGGGAAACGCTCAAGAGATTGTATTTCCAACCATCGACATAATGTACATTGTCTAAGGAATGATCAGATGTTCTCCCTACCTTGCCAATTCCAAGAATGAAACCTTTCTTCCCGCCGCCAAATGACACACCACCACCCTGGTGTGCTTCCAAAGAGAGGAAGTTTAAAGTATCTCCAATCATGTGCCTTGAACATCCACTGTCCATGTACCAACACTGACTGCTTCCTCTCTTATGTACAAGAATCACTTACAAGATTTAGTGTCACCCCCCGAGCCTACACCTTGGGCGAGACTGGCACTCGAGAACCATTGTTGGCCCCAAGTGAACTCTTGGCCTGGCTTACTAACTTAGTGGAAGACTATATGCAATAAGAAAGGAATTCAAATGCAAAACAACTTAACTATCTCAAACTGAACTCATAATGTTTTGAAAATAAACATTTAACTTAGCCAAAATGGCAGCTCAAATCTGAACATAAGTCAATAACAAAAATGATGACGAATGAACTAACTGTTAGACAATTGGCATTTTTCCCAACTTATTATTTTTACTATTTTTTACTTATTTCAGTTTAGTGCTTCCTATTTTCTAGCTAGACTTCGTCAACTTTAGTTGCTCAACTTTCTGAAGTTAGTGACCCCTTTAATGGCTGTTAGTGGCCCCTTTTATGGTTGGTAGTGGCACATGCTCTTATTTCGTTTTAACATCCACTTTGTAAGTGGCTACTAGATAGGAAATGGTTAGGTTTTTCCTCGTATAAATTCAAATCTTATGCAAATTAATACATAGCAGGAATTTCATAAGTTCACTCTATTTTTATTCTTCAAATCAGTTTCTTGAGTATTTTTGTTCTAACAGTGGCATCAGAGCATCTAGTTGATCTTACAGGACCAAAAAGTTTTAACCTACAACACAAATGACATTCAAAAACCTACCATTAAATCCACCATTCACTTTCACCAGTGAAAATTACCAAATCTAGTCTGTGAAGATGCAAGCTTTTCTAGAAGCCTATGAACTTTGGGAAACTGTGATGGAAGATAAACCACTTGTTGCTCTACCAGCAAATCCTACTTTGGCTCAAATCAAATCCAACAACGAAGAAAAGGCAAAGAAATCTAAAGCCAAGTCGCTTATGCAGAATGCTGTGGCAGATTCTGTGTTTTACAAAATCATGGCTTGCAAAACAGCAAAAGAGGCTTGGGATAGGTTGAAAGAAGAATATCAAGGCAGCGATAGAACATGTCAAATGCAAGTGGAGAACCTGAAAAGAGAGTTCGAGTGCTTGAATATATAGGACGATGGAACAATCAGTAAGTATGCTGGTCAAATCTACTTAATTGTTAATAACATTAGACTTCTTGGTGAAGAATTTACAGACAAACGAATTGTGGAGAAAGTTCTTGTGACTCTTCCTGAGAGGTTTGAATCTAAGATTTCCTCTCTTGAAGAATCCAAGGACCTGGGCAAACTTTCATTACGTGAACTAATGAGTGCTCTTCAAGCACAAGAGCAAATGAGGACTATGAGACGGGACAAGTTCACTGTAGGAGCTTTCTCTGTACAAAAACAAATATTTGGTAAAGGAAAGCAACAACTCAACTAAAAGAATAAGGGCAAGCATGATGGAGGAAATAATAGTGGAGATGTGAAGCAGAAGTTCCCTCTGTGCAAACATTGTAAAAGAACTACACATCTGGAGAAGTACTGTTGGTGGAGGGTCGATGCTATATGCGGCAACTGTAAGCAGACGGGGCATATATCCAAGGTCTGCAAATCAAGAGCAAAGGCCTCTGGTGCTTTGCAAGCACAAGTAGCAGAAGCTGCAGATACACATGAGGAGCAAATCTTTGCAGTTTCATACTTTACAATCAATGAATCCTCTGATTCATGGCTTCTTGATAGTGGTGGCACACATCACTTGTGCAATGATGCAAAAATGTTCAAATTCCTCTATGATACATACAAAACTAAAGTAAAAATGGGAAACGGTGAGGCAGTAGAAGTCAAAGGCAGAGGTACAGTGTCTATCCCAACAATATCAGGTATCAAAACTATTCTTGATATTTTGTACGCACTTGATAGTCAAAATTTGTTTAGTGTTGGAAAAATTCTTGAAAATAATTATTCTCTGCATTTTAAGAATCGTGAATGTGTTGTTTATAACCCTTCTGGAGTAGAATTATTTTATGTCAAGATGAGCAACAAAATGTTTTCAGTTGATTGGGAGAAAATAACTGAGCAGGCTTACACTATTACTTCACAAACATGTACAAGCCTATGGCACAAAAGGTTTGGTCACTTCAATTTGAGAAGCATCGTAGAGATGAAAAAGAAGGTGGTAGTGGAAAATATGCCTGAATTTCTTGTAATGCTCAAGTTTGTGAAACTTGCCAACAAGGAAAGCAAACGAAATTGCCATTTCAAGCAAATTGAGTATGGAGAGCTAACCAGAAACTTCAGCTCATTCATACAGATGTTTGCGGCCCAATGAGAACAGACTCATTGAGTGGTAACAAATACTTTCTCCTCTTTATTGATGACTACACCAGAATGTGTTAGGTTTATTTCATTAGACTGAAGAGTGAAGTCTTTGATGTTTTTAAACAATTTAAAGCTTTAGTATAAAATCAATGTAATCTTAGTATTAAGGCTTTAAGGTCTGACAATGGAGGAGAATATACTTCTTCTCAGTTTATGGAGTTTTCTAATAGCACATGTATTGAACGCCAATTGACATTACCATACACTCCACAACAAAATGGCGTGTCTGAAAGGAAGAACATGATAGTAATGGAGATGGCCAGATGTCTTTTACTCGAAAGAAAGATCCCAAATCAGTTTTTGGCGGGAGGCAGTCAATACCTCTGTATATTTGCTGAACAGATTGCCTAGTAAGGACTTACATGACATGACTCCATATGAAGCTTGGTGTGGGAACAAACCATCAGTACATCATCTCAGAATCTTTGGGTGTATATGATATTATCGATTTCCAGAAACAAAGAGGACTAAGGTGGACAACAAGGCTCATAAAGGCATATTTATGGGCTATAGTTCATCCAAAGGTTACAGGATTTTCTATTTGAAATTAGAAAAACTAATTCTTAGCTGAGAAATGAAGTTTGATGAAGCAGTTGGTTGGGATTGGAAAAATCAGATGACCTCTGCAGCCTCAACTTTCGGAAGATGAACTAGTGGATGATGTACCAGTGAGGGGAATTCGATCCTTAAAAAATGTCTATTAGCGGTGTAACTTGGTTACCTCTGAACCAATAGGCTATGCTGAAGCACATGACTCTCAGGCATGGAGGAGAGCTATGCAAGATGAACTAGACATGATCGAGAAGAACGAAACCTGGTAGCTTGTTGACAGACCTAGAAATCACAAGGTGATTGGTGTAAAATGGATTTTCAAGACAAATCTCAATCCTGATAGAACAATTTTCAAACATAAGGCTAGATTGGTGGTGAATGGATACACACAACAATATGGTGTGTATTACCAGGAAACATTTGCTCCTGTAGCAAGGTTTGACACAATCAAGCTTATTCTTGCATTTGCATCTCATAGTTCCTGGCAGATTCATCAACTTGATGTCAAATTGGCTTTTTTGAATGGTTTGCTTGCTGGAGAGATCTATGTAGAAAAACCTGATGGTTTATAAATTCCTGGAAAAGAGGATCAAGTTTATCTCTTAACGAAGGCCTTGTATGGCCTAAAACAAGCCCCAAGGGCATGGTATGAGAGGATGGACAATCATCTCATCCAACTTGGCTTTAATAGAAGTCAAAGTGAAGCTACTCTGTATGTGAAAGTCACTGCAGGTGAGTCCTTAATTGTCTGAATTTATGTGGATGACATGCTTGTGACAGGAAGAAAAATTGAACTAATCCAAAGGTTCAGGGATGAAATGGAGAAAATCTTTGAAATGACTGATCTTGGAGTCATGAAGTACTTTCTTGGCATGGAAAAGTTGCAGTCCAGTGATGGATTTTTCATATGCCAACAGAAATACATTTCGGATATTCTAAACAGGTTCAAAATGCAAGACTGCAAACCTATGAGTACTCCAATCTCTACTGGTGTGAAGCTTGGCAAAGATGAGGATTCCAAAAAAGTGGATGATAGTATGTATAGAAGCTTAATTGGTAGTCTTCTATATCTAACCGCAAGCAGACCTGACATTCTATTTTTTGTAAGTTTGCTCTCTAGGTTCATGCATTCTCCTAGAGACACACACTTCACAACGGCTAAAACAGTGTTAAGGTATATTAAAGGAACCAACAAGTTTGGAACTATTTTCCCAACATTTGCCGAAGTAACTATGAACCTAATCGGGTACTCTGATAGTGATTGGGGTGGCGGAGTTGATGATTCCAGAAGCACCTCCGGATATCTTTTTTGTTTGGGGATAAGTTGTTTTAGTTAGAGCTCTAGGAAACAAGAAACTATAGCTCAATCAACAGCAGAAGTTGAGTACATAACTGCTGCATCTGTTGTGAATCAAGCTATCTGGATAAGGAAGATGTTAAAGGACTTGGGCGATGAACAAACAAAAGCTACCAAGATCATGTGTGACATAGTTCAGCAGTTTCAATCTAAAAAAATCCAGTATTTCATGGTCGAACTAAGCATATCAAGATCAAGTTTCATTTTATTAGAGAAGTCCAACAATCTAATGAAGTGTTGCTTGTTCATTGTTCATCTGAGAACCAGCTAGCTAACATTTTTACTAAGTCATTGCCAAAGGAAAGGTTTGAAGATCTGAGGCAACGAATTGGTGTTTACCACAAAAATGCAAAGGAGGAGTGTTAGATAATTGGCATTTTTTCCAGATTATTATTTTTACTGTTTTTTACTTATTTCAATTTAGTTCTTCCTATTTTCTAGCTAGACTTAGTCAACTTTAGTTGCTCAACTTTCTGAAGTTAGTGGACCCTTTAATGGCTGTTAGTGGCCCTTTTTATGGTTGTTAGTGGCACATGTTCTAATTTAGTTTTAACATCCACTTTGTAAGTGGCTATTAGATAGGAAATGGTTAGGTTTTTCCTCGTATAAATTCATATCTTATGCAAATTAATACATAGTTGGAATTTCATAAGTTTACTCTATTTTTATTCTTCAAATCAGTTTCTTAAGTATTTTTGTTCTAACACTAACATCATCAAAGCATCTACTTGATGTTACAGGACCAAAAAGTTTTAACCTACAACACAAATGGCATCCAACAACCTACCATTAAATCCACCATTCACTTTCACCAGTGAAAATTACCTAATCTAGTCTGTAAAGATGTAAGCTTTTCTGGAAGCCTATGAACTTTGGGAAACTATGACGGAATATAAACCATTTGCTGCTCTACCAGCAAATCCTACTTTGGCTCAAATCAAATCCAACAACGAAGAGAAGGCAAAGAAATCTAAAGCCAAGTCACTTATGAAGAATGTTGTGGCAGATTCTTTGTTTTACAGAATCATGGCTTGCAAAACAGCAAAAGAGGCTTGGGATAAGCTGAAAGAAGAATATCAAGGCAGCAATAGAACACGTCAAATGCAAGTGGTTAACTTGAAAAGAGAGTTCGAGTGCTTGAATATGTAGGACGATGAAACAATCAGTAAGTATACTGATCGAATCTCCGTAATTGTTAATAACATTAGACTTCTTGGTGAAGAATTTACAGACAAACGAATTGTCGAGAAAGTTCTTGTGACTCTTCCTGAGAGGTTTGAATCTAAGATTTCCTCTCTTGAAGAATCCAAGGACCCGGGCAAACTTTCATTAGGTGAACTAATGAGTGCTCTTCAATCACAAGAGCAAAGAAGGACTATGAGACGGGACATGTTCATTGAAGAAGCTTTATCTGTACAAAAACAAATATTTGGTAAAGGAAAACAACAGCTCAACCAAAAGAATAAGGGCAAGCATGATAGAGGAAATAATAGTGGAGATGTGAAGCAGAAGTTCCCTCCGTGCAAACATTGTAAAAGAACTACACATCTGGAGATGTACTGTTGGTGGAGGGTCGATGCTATATGCGGCAACTTTAAGCAGACAGGGCACATATCCAAGGTTTGCAAATCAAGAGCAAAGGCCTTTGGTGCTTTGCAAGCACAAGTAGCAGAAGCTGCAGATGCACATAAGGAGCAACTCTTTGCAGTTTCATACTTTTCAAAAAATGAATCCTCTAATTCATGGCTTATTGATAGTGGTTGCACACATCACTTGTGCAATGATGCTGAAATGTTCAAATTCCTCGATGATACATACAAATTTAAAGTAAAAGTGGGAAACGGTGAGGCAGTAGAAGTCAAAGGCAGAGGTACAATGTCTATCTCAACAATATCAGGTATCAAAACTATTCTTGATGTTTTGTACACACCTGATAGTCAAAATTTGTTGAGTGTTGGAAAAATGCTTGAAAATAATTATTCTCTTCATTTTAAGAATCGTGAATGTGTTGTTTATGACCCTACTGGAGTAGAATTATTTTAGGTCGAGATGAGCAACAAAATGTTTTCAGTTGATTGGGAGAATATAACTGAGCAGGCCTACATTATTACTTCACAAACATGTACAAGTCTATGGCACAAAAGGTTTGCTCACTTCAATTTGAGAAGCATCGCATAGATGAAAAAGAAGGAGCAAGTGGAAAATATGCCTGAATTTCTTTCTAATGCTCAAGTTTGTGAAACTTGCCAACAGGGAAAGCAAACAAAATTGCCATTTCAAGCAAATCAAGTATGGAGAGCTAACCAGAAACTTCAGCTCATTCATATGGATGTTTGCCGCCCAAAGAAAATAGACTCATTGAGTGGTATCAAATACTTTCTCCTCTTTATTGATGACTACACCAGAATGTGTTGGGTTTATTTCATTAGACTGAAGAATGAAGTCTTTCATGTTTTTAAACAATTTAAAGCTTTAGTAGAAAATCAATGTAATCTTAGTAGTAAGGATTTAAGGTCTGATAATGGAGGAGAATATACTTATTCTCAGTTTGTGGAGTTTTGTAATAGCACAGGTATTGAACGCCAATTGACTTTACCATACACTCCACAACAAAATAGCGTGTCTGAAAGGAAGAACAGGACAGTAATAGAGATGGCCATATGTCTTTTGCTCGAAAGAAAGATCCCAAATCAGTTTTGGGTGGAAGAAGTCAATACCTCTGTATATTTGCTGAACAGATTGCCTACTAAGGCCTTACATGACATGACTCCATATGAAGCTTGGTGTGGGAACAAACCATCAGTACATCATCTCAGAATCTTTGGGTGTATATGTTATTATCGAGTTCCAGAAACAAAGAGGACTAAGCTGGACAACAAGGCTCAGAAAGGCATATTTATGGGCTATAGTTCATCCAAAAGTTAGAGGATTTTTTGTTTGAAATCAGAAAAACTAATTCTCAGCCGAGAAGTGAAGTTTGATGAAGCAGCTGGTTGGGATTGGAAAAATCAGAAGACCTCTTATTCTGATTTATTTTCAAAAGAGTAACCTCAACTTTCAGAAGATGAACTAGTGGATGATGTACCAGTGAGGGGAACTGGATCCTTAAAAAATGTCTATCAGCGGTGTAACTTGGTTACCTCTAAACCAACAAGCTATGCTGAAGCACATGACTCTCAGGCATGGAAGAGAGCTATGCAAGAACTAGACATGATCGAGAAGAACGGAACCTGGCAGCTTATTGACAGACCTAGAAATCGCAAGGTGATTGGTGTAAAATGGATTTTCAAGACAAAAGTCAATCCTGATGGAACAATTTGCAAACATAAGGCTAGATTGGTGGTGAATGGATACACACAACAATATGGTGTGGATTACTAGGAAACATTTGCTCCTGTAACACGGTATGACACAGTCAAGCTTATTCTTGCATTTGCATCTCATAGTTCCTGGCAGATTCATCAACTTGATGTCAAATTGGCTTTTTTGAATGGTTTGCTTGCTGAAGAGATCTATGTAGAGAAACCTGATGGTTTCTAAATTCCTAGAAAAGAGGATCAAGTTTATCTCTTAACGAAGGCCTTGTATGGCCTAAAACAAGCCCCAAGGGCATGGTATGAGAGGATGGACAATCATCCCATCCAATGGTTTTAGTAGAAGTCAAAGTGAAGCTACTCTATATGTGAAAGTCACTGCAGGTGAGTCCTTAATTGTCTGAATTTATGTGGATGACATGCTTGTGATAGGAAGCAAAATTGAACTAATCCAAAGTTTCAAGGGTGAAATGGAGAAAATCTCTGAAATGACTGATCTTGGAGTCATGAAGTACTTTCTCGGCATGGAAATTTTGCAGTCCAGTGATGGATTTTTCATATGCCAGCAAAAATACATTTTGGATATTCTGAACAAGTTGAAAATGCAAGACTGCAAACCTGTGAGTACTCCAATCGCTACTGGTGTGAAGCTTGGCAAGGATGAGGATTCCGAAAAAGTGGATGATAGTATGTATAGAAGCTTAATTGGCAGTCTTCTATATCTAACCGCAAGCAGACCTGCCATTCTATTTGTTGTAAGTTTGCTCTCTAGGTTCATGCATTCTCCTAGAGATACACACTTCACAACGGCTAAAAGAGTGTTAAGGTATATTAAAGGAACCAACAAGTTTGGAACTTTTTTCCCAACATCTGCCGAAGTAACTATGAACCTGATCGGGTACTCTGATAGTGATTGGGGTGGCGGAGTTGATGATTCCAGAAACACCTCTGGATATCTTTTTTGTTTGGGGATAAGTTGTTTTAGTTGGAGCTCTTGGAAACAAGAAACTACAGCTCAATCAACAGCAGAAGTTGAGTACATAGCTGCTGCATCTGCTGTGAATCAAGCTATCTGGCTAAGGAAGATGTTGAAGGACTTGGGCGATGAACAAACAGAAGCTACCAAGATCCTGTGTGACAACAGTTCAACAGTTTCAATCTCAAAAATTCCAGTGTTTCATGGTCAAACTAAGCATATCAAGATCAAGTTTCATTTTATTAGAGAAGTCCAACAATCTAATGAAGTGTTGCTTATTCATTGTTCATCTGAGAACCAGTTAGCTGATATTTTCACTAAGTCATTGCCAAAGGAAAGGTTTGAAGATCTGAGGCAACTAAATGGTGTTTGCCACAAAAATGCCAAGGAGGAATGTTAGACAATTGGCATTTTTTCCAGCTTATTATTTTTACTATTTTTTACTTATTTCAATTTAGTTTTTCCTATTTTCTAGCTAGACTTAGTCAACTTTAGTTGCTCAACTTTCTGAAGTTAGTGGCCCCTTTAATGGCTGTTAGTGGCCCCTTTTATGGTTGTTAGTGGCACATGTTCTTATTTAGTTTTAATATCCACTTTGTAAGTGGCTATTAGATAGGAAATGGTTAGGTTTTTCCTCATATAAATTTAGATCTTATGCAAATTAATACATAGCTGGAATTTCATAAGTTCACTCTATTTTTATTCTTCAAATCAGTTTCTTGTGTATTTTTGTTCTAACACTAACATCTGACCGACTATCTATGAAGCCTCTAAAACAACTGAGATGGATGTCGAGATAGTCCCACAACATCCTAATGAACTATCTAATACTGAAAGTAAACAAAAGGGATCCTCCGAAATGCAAAAAGGCTCACCAACATACTCTGAACTGCTCACTAGATCAACGATGCGCTGGATGCCGATCCTAGTTACCTGCGTCTGCATCATAATACGATGCAGGCCAATTGGCATCAGTACATTGAATGTACGAGTATGCAAGTTGGAATGCTAAAACAAGATATAGGCTTGAAAAGATTCTGAAAGAAACACTTACCTGGCTCTTCTCAACTTCTGAATAACTTAACTCAAATATAAAGCAATAAAACACATGCATTATATAAAGCATATAAAACAGTTGAAAACATCTTAGTTCGTTAAAGAAAATGCAGTAACAAATTCAAATTTGCCCATATAAGAAAATAATATAATTTCTAGGGGAGATTCTCTAACCGACAACCACCACTATAAGCCTAAGTGGTAACACAACACTTTACCTCACGCTGCCAAGGACCATCCTATACCTTGTCGTGGTATAGGAGCTAACTCACTTAGTGGATCCACTAGTCTATGCGGAAAGGATTCATCTAAAAAGCATGACCCTTTTCTACCCATGGTGGCTACATGGTTTATGGAGACTTGAGTTGATATGAACTCGCATCCCCATATCGGTGCTCAATACTACTCCTAAAATATACTTAGCTCATGTGTTTGTAAAAACAAACTTTGTCTTTGGTTTGAGATAATTACTCAAAACTTAGCTTAAAAGCCCTCTTGGAAATCTCAGTTTCCTCTTTACTGAAAAACTAGCTCATAGACTCTTTCGGAAATCAAAGTTTCCTCTTTACTAAAAAAAACTAGCACAAAGGCTCTTTTTGAAATCTCAGTTTCCTTTCTTGTTTAAATGTGAAAACATTAAATCGTTGGGAATACATAGTCCCGATATACTCTTTTTGAAGAAATGACTTCAATCTTTACTCTTTTCTCAACTCAAAACAAAGTTAAAACGTTTGCAAAAGACTTTTGAAAAACTTTAAGAACTTCTCTTAACTTGACTCTTGACTTCCCTTGACTTGACTCTTAACTTTCCTTGAATTGAATTTATGGTTTCAAGGATCGAGATTTGTGATAGGAAAGATCTCATGATGTTTAGGAATGAATTTAGATAGCTAAACATGAGAAAAGTCACGAAATCACCGTCTTGGAACAAGTCCGCGACGCGGAGGTGTTTTAAATAGTTACTCACTAAATCAAATTTTGAGGTAGAGGAGTCCGCGCCTTAACCGCGACGCGGAGCAACTTTTTGTGCACTGGGGGAGCAAGTCCGCGTCGCGGACTTGCGTGCCAAAATCTGCTCGACTTTTTCTTCTTCGTTTTCCTGCCCTTATTCACCTAAACTCGACTATTTTTCTCAAAAACTCTTTAGATACAGATACCTAACATATGTACCTAATAACCTAACTCAAAAGATCTCTACAATTCAACTCAAAGATCTCAGAAACTCCTCAATTCATCCCAATTCAAGAATAACATTCAAATTCAAGGATGCATGTCAAGAACATCAACTTTCAAATTCTTTTAGGACGGATTTCTCTGAACTAAACATGTTTGGTGCGTGGGTGAATGAACTCAACGCTATGAAAGACTCACATACCTTGTAAGATGAATTCCTTGGCGAATCCACAACCAAAATCGATCGTTCTTGGCGAACCTTGAACTTTTCTTCTCCTTTCTCCTCTGTTCTCTTTTCTCCAAGCCCTAGCGTGAATTTCCAATTGACTAAACTGATCTCATTCTCATTTGACCTTTAGTTAATTCACTAAAACGAATTAAGTTAATTGGATAAGGAAATGACTGAAATACCCTTCAAAAATCCGGATTGGACATTTGCTTATTTGAACTACCCAACTTCCAAAGGGTATAACTCACTCATACGAACTCGGAATTGAGCAAACTTAGCGGCGTTGAAAAGATTATTCCAAGAGATTTCCAACCA